>NW_027069994.1:21321-34932 GCF_002906115.3 Quercus suber
GATTATATTTCTATATCACATGTATTTGAAAATCCAAACCATACTCATAATATAAACATCGTCCACAAGTATGGCACATGCTTTAGAAGCTAGTGCCTTATTCATACAAACATCAAAGTTTACGACTTCGTCCATAGTTAATTTAAAACTAATACACCCTTAAGGAATTAAAACATAACATATAATGTTAACAACACACTCAACAGAAAGAAACATTAACTTTGGCTCATCCAGAATGACAGGTTTCGTCCAAGACAATACTCGTCCAGGCTGATATTTTACTGATAATACCTTCTTAGGTGCTCAACATTCCAAGAGTGCTCCAACTTTCTCCCATCCAGGGCTTTCAAGTAATACGACCCTTGCCTTTTACAGTTGATAACCCTGTAAGGTCCTTCTTAGTTAGGCCCCAATTTCCAATGAGCTGGGTTTCTGGTTGCCAAAGAGACCTTTTTCAAGACGAGGTCCCCTATGTTGAAATGCATGGGTTTCACCATTGCATCATATTGTCTGGCCATAAGGTTTTTATACCTGGCTGTCCTTTGCTTCGCATCCGTCCTTACTTCGTCTATTAGATCAACGTTAAGATGGAGTTGCTCTTCGTTATCCTTCTCTTCATACTTCATCACTCTGTAATTGGCTATATGCACTTCTGCAAGTATCACTGCTTCACTTTCACAGGCTAGCTTGAAAGGAGTTTCCCTTTTAGGGGTTCTCACAGTCATCCTGTAGGCCTATAAAGCTCCTAGTAACTCTTTTGGCCACACTCCTTTTGCCCTTTCGAGTTGAGTCTTGATGATTTTCAACAATGATCGGTTTTCCACTTCTGCTTGACCATTTGCTTGCGGGTGGACAGGTGAGGAGTAATGATTTTGAATTCCAAAGTGTTCACAAAAGTCCTTGAAAAGCGTGTTGTCAAATTGTCGTCCGTTGATTGATATCAATACCCTAGGCACCCCAAACCTGCATACAATGTTTTTCCATACAAAGTTCTTGACATCCTGCTGCGTGATCTTTGCTAGGGGTTCTGCTTCTGCCCACTTGGTGAAGTAGTCAATCCCTACTACTAAAAATTTTATCTGCCTGTTTTTTAGTGGAAAGGGACCCAAGATATCTAACCCCCATTGTGCAAAGGGTCACGGGGCCTTAATTGGGGTAAGATACTTCGACGACTGCCTAGGGACATTACTGAAGCGTTGACATTTGTCACATACCTTGATGTAAGCTTTTACATCTACTTGAATGGTTGGCCAATAATAACTTGCACGGATGACTTTATGGACCAGTGCTCTTGCTCCTGAGTGGTTTACACATGCCCCTTCATGAAACTCCCTCAGTACATAGTTCGTCTCGTTTGGAGCTAGGCATCTTAGATAAGGCTGAGAGAAGCCTCTTTTGTATAGCACCTCGTCTATAAGGACATATCTGGTTGACTTGATTCTTAACTTTCTGGCCTTGTCTTTTCCCTCTGGAAGCCTTCCATCGCTCAAGTAGGCCACAATTGGGGTCATCCAATTTTCTTTGCCTTCTATCTGCTGTACTTCTGGAAGATCTATGCTAGACATATATTGTATTTCATCGAACTTGTCCATTGATTCAGCCACTGAGGCTTCCTTCGCTAAGGCGTCAACGTCCGTGTTTTCTTCTCTTGGGATTTGAATGAAAGTAACTTCTTTAAATCTTTTCACAAGGCATCTTACCTTATTAAGATATTTCTTCATCCGCTCTTCTTTAGCTTCATATGTTCCATTCACTTAACCTATAACTAGCTAGGAGTCTCCTTGGACTAGTATTATTTCTGCCCCCAAGGACTTTACCAATTCTAATCCTTTAAGAAGGGCTTCATACTTCACTTTATTGTTGGTTACTGAATACGACAGACGAACCTTGTATTTCAACTCATCTCCTTCTGGGGAATGTAAAACAACTCTTATTCCTCTTGTATGCAATGTAGATGATCCATCCATATTGACGACCCATCTCCGAGCTTTGTCCAGCTCGTCTTGCTCTCCCTGACTTGGAGTGAATTCTGCAATAAAATCTGCCAATACTTGTGCTTTTATCGCACTTCTTGGCTAGTACTTGACGTCGAACTTGCTATGTTCTATGGCCCACTGGATTAATCATCCTGCAGCCTCCAACTTGTTCATTGCTTTCTTTAATAGATGATCTGTCAAGACGTTGATGACATGAGCTTGAAAATAATGCCTTAACTTCCTTGAAGCTGTAATCAAAGCAAATACCAGTTTTTCCATCATAGGATATCGTCTTTCTGTGCCTCTCAGGGCTCTGCTTGTGTAGTAGACTGGCTTTTGCACCTTTCATTCTTCTCTATTCAATGTTGAGCTTACTATATGCAAGGATACAGCTAGATACAAATATAATTCTTTACCAGGTACGGACGGACTTAGCAGAGGAGTGGTGGTGAGGTAGGTCTTGAGGTCTTGGAAGGCTTTTTAACATTTGTCCGTCCATTTAAATACCTTCTTGAGAACCTTGAAAAATTATAAACACTTATTAGTAGATTTAGAGACAACCTGTTAAGGGTAACAACTCGCCCAGTGAGAGATTGGACTTTTTTTATATTCCTTGGTGGCTTCATATCTAGTATTGCCTGAATTTTATCAGGATTTTCTTCAATTCCTCTATGTCAAACCATATACCCAAGGAATTTTCCCGACAAAACTCTGAAAGCACACTTGCTCGAATTCAACTTCATGTTATATTGTTTAAGCGTTTCAAATGTTTCTTGGAGGTCGTCCAGATGCTTTTGCTTGTCCAAGTTCTTCACTAACATATCGTCCACATAAACCTCAACATTTCGTCCTATTTGTGGGCAGAACATGTGATTAACCAACCTCTGATAAGTTGCCCCCGCGTTCTTCAAACCGAAGGGCATTACCTTATAGCAAAACAATCCTTAACTAGTGATGAAGAACATTTTTTCTTGATCTGTAGCTCCTGCATTCTTCAGACCGAAAGGCATGACCCTGTAACAATATAATCCTTGGCTGGTAACAAATGCAATCTTCTCCTAGTCTTCTTTACTCATGCGGATCTGGTTATAGCCTGAGAACGCATCCATGGAAGTTAGTAACTCATGGCCTGCTGTTGAGTCCACTAGCTAATCAATCCTAGGGAGGGGAAAGCTGTCCTTAGGGCAGGCTCGGTTAAGATCTGTAAAATCCACACATACGCGCCATTTCCCGTTGGACTTCTTCACCATGACGACGTTGGCCAACCATTTTGGATAATATACCTCCCTAATGAATCCAGCTGTTAAAAGCTTCTCTACTTCCTCCATAATTGCTTTGTTCTACTCTGGGGTGAAAGTTCGTCGTCTCTGATGGACGGGCTTTTTGGCAGGATCAACATTTAGCTTGTGTTTTATGACCTCGTTTTCTATCCCTGGCATATCTTCGTGGGTCCAAGCGAAGACATCTAGATTCTGCTTGAGGAACTCCACAATTTTGCTCTTCAAAGCGGTGCTTAGCCCTGTCCCTACCTTTGTCACCTTCGTCATCTCCCCATCTACCAGGTGTACCTCTTCTAGCTCTTGGGACGATTATTTTGATTCTTTTTCCACTACCCACACGTGGCTTTCTTTTGAGGCTAGGACTGCTTGGTAGCATTCCCTTGCCAACAGTTGATCTCCACATATCTGACCTACCCCTTTTGGAGTCGGAAACTTCATCCTCAGGCAATAGGTCGACGTTACTGCTTTAAGCTTATTCAGTGTGGGCTGTCCCAGGATGACATTGTAGGATGATGGGTAATTGACGACCAAGAAGTCTGCTTGAATTGTCACCTGTGCTGGGTATGTTCCGGCTGTAACGGATAGCATGACGATTCCCCTTGGGTAAATTTTATCTCCACTGAAACTGACCAAGGGAGAATTAAAGGATCTGAGCCTCTTGGGATCCAATCTCAGCTATTGGTAGGCCGTCATATACATTATATCTGCTGAGCTTCCATTGTCCACTAGCACCCTCCTTGTGGTGAATCCTTCCACTTCTAAAGTGATGACAAGTGGATCATCATGGGGTTGCTTTATTCCACTCACAACCCTCTCGAAAAATGTGATGTCGTCATCATACGACCGTCGATACTTCTGGGACGGGTGCTTCATATGGACACTATTGACCTGTCTGTAGTACGTCTTCTTCAAAGACTTGTATGAGCCTCCTGATACCGGCCCCCCAACTATTGTTTGTATTTCTCCCACGACTTGCTTTGGATGATCTCGTCGGTCGCCCTTCGCATTGTCATGATTTTTATCTTCAGTCTTGAGCTGAGGCCGATGATCCCTTTTCACGAACTTTTGAAGCTTTCCATGCTGAATCAACTCTTTTATTTATTCTTTCAGATCGCAACATTCATCGGTGTAATGACAATGATCCTTGTGAAAATGCAATACTTTTTTGTGTCACGTTTCCTCGAGGACGTGCTCAGTGGCTTAGGCCACTTTAACCTTGGCTCGTCCTTTATCTGCATCAGTATTTTGTTAGCAGGCATAACCAACGGCGTGAAATTCGTTCTTTTCCTTGGGGCGTCAAGACTACTTTTGCTACCTTTTGTGTCCGAGTACGGGTCGTTGTGATCCCTTTTCTTTCCATGAGACTCGCTGGTCTCGTCCCTCTTTCGTTTTCCCATTAAGCCTTTGGCCGTGAGGGCGTCCTCCCCATTCATATACTTCTGAGCTTTAAACAGCAGATCGGTCATGGAGGTTGGTGGTGTCTTGCCCAACGAAAAGATAAAGTCGGGATTATTGAGCCCTGCCTGGAAGGTCGTCATAGTGACCTGGTCGTCAGCTTCATCGATCTCCAATACCGCCTTGTTGAACCGCTTTACATAATCCCTCAGGCTCTCTCCTTCTTGTTGTCTTACCGTCAGCAAGTAAGAGGTTGGTCTTTTGTGCCGCTGTCCTCCAATAAAATGGCGAACAAAAGAGTCACTAAGCTGCTCGAAATTCTCAATGGAAGACGCTGGCAATTTGCTAAACCAAACTCTTGCGGCTCCTCTAAGTGTGGCCGGGAACGACCTACAGATAACCTCGTCCAGGGTTTGTTGCAGATTTAGGATGGTTTTAAAGGCTCCTATGTGATCAAGAGGGTCCTTTGTACCATCATAGAATTCTAGCTGTGGTAGACGGAATTTTGGAGGCAAGGGGCACTCCAAGACACTGGGTGTGAAGGGCGAGTCAGTCCGTTTCAGCCTACCATCCAAGTTCATTGCCCTTTTTCCCTTCATAGCATTTTTTACTTCATCGAGCTCTTTCCTTAGATTCTGCATCAAACTACCATTGCCAGGTACGGACTATCCAGTATACTCCATCACACTCTTTCCCTTGTTATTCGCAGGGCTATTGGCTTCTTCGTCATGCTTGCTTCGACTTCGCCGATGGAGCGAAGTGTTACTTCCCTTCGGACAGGCTCGTCGCTTCAGTTCGTCATTGTGCTTCATTAACTCCTGTACATTCGCTGTCAAAGCTTGGATTTGCTGGTCCATCACTACAAGGTCAGGAGGAGTTACTGCTTCGCTGTCCATCTCTAAACTGGAACTTTTATCGGTAGGAGCATGATGGTCGATCCCACAGACGGCGCCAAACTGATGAAGCCGAAAATGTGCCACGTCAGTATGTTCCTCGTCAGAAGGATGGACGACTTCCGGACCTGTAGTCAATACAAGAAAGAAGCAAAGAAAGTACCTTCGCCAGCGTGAGGCCAGTTGGGAATACTCCGATACTTAAGTCAGATTACACAATCCAAACTCAATTTGCTCACAGATTTCTATTTTCTAGCTTTTTGTTCTTTTACCCTCTTCGTCGCACCAGGCTCCCTTTTTATACCCTTCCCTGGGCTGGCGCAGTTATGTTCGTTAAATGCTGGGTTGAGAGTTTCTCTCCTGATCGTTGCATTTATTGAACAGTGATTGCCTTAGTTATGGTGTAACGGACGACCGTTGCGCTGCTCTTGCTTTCATAACAGCTCCTGGTGTAATTAGGGAAGGACAACTATCCGGCAGGTGTTCAGGTATGCCATTAATGCACGTATTCCGCACTGACTGTGATGACAGGGTCTTGCCCCTTTGTTCGTCTACTACAAGGACGCAGGATATGTCATCTTTCTCACCGACGATCAGTCGCAAGTCTTGTCGACGACTGATTTCTGGTCTCCGTCAAAAGAATTAAAGTAGAGGACAAACAAAAAAGACAATTAAGTCTTGGGCTCCTTTCTCACCCACATAGCATGAGTCTTTGGCCGTGAAGATGAAAAGGCACATGTCCTAGTATGTCTACTGAAGGACATAGAAGAATTAGAATTCTCCTGAAATTAAGTTAAAAAGCTCAAGACTTTTAATAACTCTCCAAACAAAGGTGTAGGTCTTTGAGAGGAAATCTATGACCGTTTGGACAATTGCTTATGAGGATACAACTTAAAGCAATTAGGACGAATGTGTCCAGAAACACCACAGTGATGACAAACATTAGGTCTAACAAAGGATTTAGAATTCGCCAAATCAGTTTTAGATTTCATACCTTTATCACCTTTCTCAGATTGGGGCACAAAGACAATCCTTGATCCAGTAGCCGTCGAAGAGGAGGGGCTAGAGGAAACTGCTTATCCTAAGCCAGTCTTATCAGAACTAGGCTTTTGAGCACTCAAGACCTCATCGAGCTTCGCACTAGACATCCTCTCTATTTGAGTTCTAACTTGACTAAGTTTAATCTTAAGATTCTTGACCTTCTCTTCTAATGAGGTGTTCTCCACAACAAGAGTCTCAACTAACCTTGTAGTCTCATCTAGTTTGACTAACAGATCAGCTTTTTTAGTTTTTACCTCATTAAGCTCTTTTTTACAAAGATGAAAAGTCTTTTCAGATTTTATAAATTCAGTGCATAGCTTATCATAGGCTTTCTGAAGGGTCATCTTCTTGGGTACTTCATTATCAGAAGAATCCTCACTATCACTAGCACTCTCCACAATCACTTTATCAGTTGAGGCAACAAAGGCCATAACGTGACTACATCCATCCGCATACTCATCAAAAGAGTCATTCTTAGTGTCACTCCAAATAGCAACCAATCTTTTATCTTTTGACTCCTTGGTCTTTTCCTTCATGAGGTAGTTTGGACACTCTATCCTTATATAACCAAAACCTTTGCACTCATGGCATTGAATAAGGGGTTTCTCATTCTTGCCATTCCTAAAGGATTTAGATTTCCTAGGAGGTTTGCCCTTATCATTTTTCCTAAATTGAAGAAGCTTGATAATCTCATCAATAATGAAGGTTAGATCCTCATCCTCATCTTCATCTTTATCATCATCTTCACTTTCATCTTCATCTTTAAAATCCTCAATCTCTTCCTCTATACCCTTAAGAACTAAGTTTTTACTCTTTCCACCTTTTCCCATTGAGCCTAACCCCATCTTATAGGTTTGAAGGTTCCCTATAAGCTCAGTCAAAGGAATTTGATTAATGTCCTTTGCTTCTTCAATGGCAAGATCTTGACATGGAATCTTTCAGGTAAGGACCTACACAAATACATAAGTCTGGCCCAAAAATCAAATCTGAAAATTCTAATTTTCGTAACCTCGATAGATAGTAGGTGTCGAGCTTTAAACTTTAACAGATACAACTATCGAGCAAGTGTTGAGGGGACAGAAGATTTCTCAATCGATCCACCAGCTGTTGAAAAAGTGTCGAGATTGCGATAACAATCAACTGATAAGCTCGATAGATAGCCTAACTGTCGAGAGGTGTCAAGCAGCTATCGAGCTATCTATCCATAGGTGTCAAGCTATCTGTCCAGCTTTAATGAACAACTTTTCTTCACTTGTTTCTTGGTCCAATCTTCATGATTTTAATACTGGACTTGAACAATATGTTTCTTGAAGTATTAAACACATCCTAGATCTACCCAAATACAAGTAAAGTGCGTTTTGTCAAAGGATTAGCCAATTACATAAAATAATAATATATGTTCTTAATAAGTGAAACACATATGTCCTAACAACTGGCATAAAAAAGTATGGTGGCAAGTTGTGTCCAAGTATACAAGACAAGTTGGAGAAGATGAAACTAGAGTCTAAGGGCTTCTGTGCAATGCCATCTGGAAGGTTTGTGTATGAAGTTAACAATCAGACGGAGAGGTATGTGGTGGACTTAGTAAGGAAGACATGCAATTGCATGGGACTTGATAGGAATCCCCCGCAAGCATGGAGTTGCAACCATTTTTGTGAATCATGAGAAACCAGAGGATTACCCTCATCCATGTTACTACAAAGATACTTATGTGGAGACATACAAGACACCCATATCTTCCATGCCTGGCCAGTCTAAGTGGATCTCAAGTGGCCAACCTACTCCTGTTGCACCTATTATCTATAAGTCACCGAGCAGGCCACCCATAAAAAGGAAGAGGGATGCTAATGAGCTAAAGAACCCTTACAAGGTGTCTAGAGCAAACGAGCCAGTCAAGTGTGGAAGGTGTCAAAAGGAAGGGCACAATGCAAGGGGATGCAAGGCCAACATCACTGGTGAGACACCATGGGAAAGGAGGAAGAAAGTGTAAAAAGAAAAATCTTCATACCAAGCCCCATGCATACAAGAGTCTTAAGCCCAATTTTCATCCTAAGCCCCATCCTCATCTCAGCCTTTAGCGTCATCTCAGCTCCCACCAACTCATCAATCTTATACTATGGCCTCATCCAACTAGACAGCAGGGTCACAGTCACTAGGTCAGACTCTATGGTCACAACATCCAACTCAGCGGTACTCTTCAGACTTCAAGTACACAATTAGAGGAGCTCTTTTGTTCTCTTCAAGCCAACCAACACCACACACCCCTAAAGAAACATGGGACCCTAGAGCACTATCATCACAGGAATTGTAGTTTTATGTTTGATGTTTTATTCATAAATCTGTGATACTAGTGCCTAACATCTAAATTCTTGTACTTTGTAGCCTACAAGACCACCTACTACTAGAGGAGCTGCTTTAAAAGGAATGAGTAATGCAGCAAGGACACAGAAACATAACACAAGAGGTGGAAAGGGTAGTTATAGGTGGAGAGGCAAGGGCAATAAATGATGCTTATGTGAAGAAGACTGTTGCTATGTATATTTAGTGTTAGGGTAATATGATTAGGTGTTAGGGTTAAATATATTTTGTAAACAATGGTATAGCAGACAATTGTTGGTTATATATGCTGTCAAAAGACTCAAAACATATGTTGGGGTTTGTGTTATTTTTGTAAGTTTTGTAAACAAGGCAGGTGCAACTGTTTTGTGGTTATTGTACCAAATGTCTTATATTGACTGGTGGTTGATGAAAGACAATATTCAATGCCACTTTAAATGTGTATACAATTTCCCAACTTAATGGCAGGTGTTCAAAATTATTATTTTGACTAGTTGTTGTCATGTGGTTGATTATTGCAGTTGAACATAGCAAGTTTATGTGTGTATGTATTGAATATAGCAGGTTTATGTGTGCATTTGTTGTCTTTCCTTGCAAGTTGATAGATGGTTGTCATGTACTTTCAACACAAACACTTTAAACAATTCACTTTCAACACAATTATCTTCATCCAATACACTTTCTGTACAAACACCAAACACAATTCTACACTTTAAACAAGTCACAGCATCTAATATAGTTCACAACATCCAACAAAACGACAAAACACAAGTTGCCAATTCACTTTAAACAAAAACACCAACAACATCTAATATAAATAACACTTTATCTTTAAAAAACTTATATTATAAAGTGGCTTCAAGCCAACAACATCTAACATAGTTCTATTATAATACAAAGTGGCTTCAAGCCAACATTGGCCAATTGAGGACCTACTTATACATTACAACCCACCAGGTAGACTCAATCTTATCATTCCAACATTCTCACTTGAGCCAAAACAGGAAAACAACATAACCAAAAAAAAAAAAAAGACCATGACAGAATTAGTTCAATTCTACACTTTCTCTCTTGCTCTAAAGCTCTCACTGCTATTTCCTTGGCTTTAATAGAGGAAGCTCGAAATTTTCTCTCCCTCTCAGTAGCTTGTGCTGCCCTTTCTTGAGCAATTTTTGCCATTTAGATAGCTTCTGCTGTTATCTGGATAGCTATTCTTTCCCTTTCATTTGCAAGTTGCAGCTCACTCCGTAGCAAATCCAACTTTTGTTGCACCAAATGGGTAGCTTTGTTCCTATGCATACAAGTGGGATTATCAATCCAATGAAAGAAAGGGCACTTGGGACCAACTTTTTCCTAAATTGAATTGAACATATCACATTCCACACTCACTTGGGTCAGCTAAATTAACTAAAAACTATACTTACCTTATATCGGCTACAACTTAGAAACCTTCTCCCAAAATTATTCACTGTCAGGCTTGTTCTCAGCACAGAAATCTCATATGTACACATATGCTCACTTGAACCTAAGTAATTTCCACTCGAAGAAGATATCGCTTATCAACTTCTACCCAAATTTTTTGTGAATCAAAGCTAGCATCAAAAGGTGAAAGCCTAAAACACATAAAGCAGAAATTTTGTACCTGGCTTGCTATATCTTCGAATATTGAATGCCTCAAGACAATCCAAAGTCAAAATATCTGGGAACATGTAAGTTTTATGCAACACGGTCAAAAAAATCAAAATCCCAGCTCAGTACAATGATTTTTCTTGATTCTAGGACTTGTGAGGAAAGATTTCAAAGGATTCGTGTTTTGATCCATGTTATGTTATGATTTGTATTAAAAATGTGTTTTTCTAACGTCTGAGGGTGAGGTGGGTAAGAGAGAGAAAACAAATTGAAGCTCAGATGGGTAAAGTGTTAAATTTTAAATTATGGGTAGACAAAGTGAAAACATGTCATACCACATATGAGTTTACTGTAATTTCCCCCTATTTTTTTCATATGTTGTTTTTGTGATAAATTGGCTAAAGTATTTGGAGACTGGATATTGCTACCTTGGTTTGTGATTTCCTGGAAAATTTAAAGCCACATAGTTTTTGTTGTTTAGTTGCATCTGAGTGCTTTGAATTTTCCATTTCTCATTGGTTAATTAGCAGACTGGGATGACTGTCAAACCATTGAAATTTCCGATTCTCCTAGTTCTGATTTCTGAGCCTTGAGACTATCAATTGAGACTTACAAAAAATAAAAAAGACTACCATTTCTGAGTCTGATGATTCTTTGTTTAATCATTAATTTGCTAAACTATATATCTGAATGTCTGATATTTCAAGTAATTACATCCCAGCGCCCTATAACCCCCCCTCCACCCTTCATTCTTTGCTTTTGTTTGTAGTTTGGCTAATTCAATAACAACCCTTGTGAACAACAACCCTTGTGAACTGTCCACTTGTACAGTTAGGGTAAATTTCTATGTTAAGAGAATTGAGCAAGCATCTATGCTTCTATCATTTACAATATTGTTATATTGCTTGAACTCTAGTAGATATAATGATTGCAAAGCATACCTTTAATGGGCATTGGATGAAGATGTCTATTGTTTTTGTGCTTTTCTATATGCATATTTGATTTTCCTTTTTCGTTGATTTCAAATTGACAATGTCATTTATGTTAGTTATGTAGTCAATACTTTTTTTGTGAAAGTTACTATCTGTTTGCATCTATGACTTGTTGCTTTTCACTCAAACTTGTTTTACTTGTAACTTTCTAATGGTGGATTACCCTTCAGAATTCTACCCAGAATCTTTATGGTTTTATGTCAGATACCAAAGGGGCTTGAAAAATAATACCATGACAGGTCTTGTGGGGCTAATCATTTTTAGTAAAGCTGCCTAGTTTCCTAAATTATTAGAAAATTGTGTTTTAGTGCTTATCTGTGGGTTTGACTCTATTTCATTTGAAACACATTATTGAATCATTCAATGTATCTTCAGGGTGCTTTGAACATTATTGTTTTTTTGATCTCTGGAGTTATGATTAACTTCTAATTTGAAAAAGATGCCAACCTTAAAATTTTGGGTCACGAGTGTCTCTTGAGTGGAATAATACTTGAAGCTAAGTTTTGTCTCTACGAAAATATCTTATTTTCCCAAATATTTTTTACCATAAGAGTGGTTTTCGAAA
Source organism: Quercus suber (assembly GCF_002906115.3). NCBI lineage: Eukaryota > Viridiplantae > Streptophyta > Magnoliopsida > Fagales > Fagaceae > Quercus > Quercus suber. The sequence goes on from NW_027069994.1 coordinate 33,430, forward strand.
CAATAATTTAGATTCATAAACTAGGGGATAAGACAGTTAGAAAAAAATTGGACAGTTCTATCTTCTTCTTCTTCTTCTTCTTCTTCTTTTTCCCTACTATCAAGTTTTTAAATATCAGCTTGTGGTTAAAGATTGGTCACTCTAGATGGAATTGAAGGAGCAAATAAGTTCTAGGAAAGCTTTATGGTCCAGAAGCAGATGTTTGGAGTGCTGGAGTGATTCTATACATTCTATTAAGTGGAGTGCCTCCCTTTTGGGCTGGTAAGAAGTTTAGAATCTACTAGTTCTTGAAATTTCATTACTTTTTTGTCTGTATTTGTCTAAATATGTTCCAAATTTTGCTTATTGTTTTCCTTTTTCCCCATTTTCTCTTTTCATCCATGTAATGATTATGTAGAATCCGAGCAAGGGGTATTCAAACAGGTCCTGCATGGTGGTCTTGACTTCACTTCTGAACCTTAGCCTAGTATATCCGAAAGTGCAAAAGATTTAGTGAGGAAAATGCTTGTTCTAGATCCTAGGAGGCGGCCAATAGGTCCTCCATTGTTTTGTTTTGATTTTTGATCAGTTAATTTCGATATGTGGGAATTACATGATTAGGGAATGGGGTTGAGTAGAATCTTGTAATACATATAAGATTTTCTAATATTTTCCATTCAGGTTTTTCTTGTGACTTTATGAGCCCTGATGCATGTATACATAAATTAGATTGAAGTAAATATGAGAATATCTTCAATGTAATAGTAATGTTGGCTTTTGTATTCCAAATGATGAAAGAAGGAATATTTGTCTTTCAAAGGTTTGTTGAGAACTACTATTGAAGCACTTTTATAGTCTTGTTGGCTGTGTTTTGAATCATTAAAATGCTGAAACCTTGAAATGCCATTGAATTCATTCAGTCTTGGTTTTCCATATTATCCACAACATCAATGGAAATTTCATATGCAACTAAGAATCTTGTCCTTATTTTTCTATTTTCCCTTTTCGAATTTCAGACTTGTTCAGAATGACCAGGTCTTGGGCTTCTGCTGTTTGTCTTGAATCATCATCATTATTTATGTATATAAATCCTAAAATACTTATATTAGGTTTCACACATGGGATTTTCTTTTCCTAGCTAATAAACTGTATAAATTCCGATCAGGTCATCCCTGGGTGCAAATTGATAGAATTGCTCCTGACAAGCTTCTTGATTTTGCAGTTTTAAGTCGCTTGAAGCAGTTTTCTGCTATGAATAAACTCAAGAAAATAGCTAAAGTTAGTGTCTGGATGTGAAGGTTGATTACATTTGAATATAAAATCACTGAAAAGCTCAATAGATAGAGTTGCTACATAATTTGCGTATTCAGAACCAGGTTGAAACTATTGTTTGGATTTCTATTAGATAGAATAACTAGTGCATTTCTCACTCTTCTTTTTTTTGTACTAATACATGTATAAAAAGAAAAAGGAGAGGGAGAGAGAAAAAGAAAGGTGGGGGAGTGCCGCCCGGGGGGGGGGGGG
>NW_027069994.1:35791-82129 GCF_002906115.3 Quercus suber
TGATAATGCTTAGCAGAATCAGCAAAGATGTTGAAGTGATTGTTTTAAATAATGCACAGTTGGTTGAAGACAAATCAACTCAATATGAAAGAAAGGTTAATATCTATAACCCACTGGTTTCTTCCAAGGAATAGAATATAATGCTATTTGCTTTGGTGATACTGACAAGATCAATGTTTGGAACCGGGGGAGCTAAATACCGACGTTTATCAGTATATGTTGATATTCTTTCCTTTTCTTTGGTTCTCTATCTACCGTAGAGCTAGAATCTTTCGAACTCCTCATTTGGGTAATTATTATTATTATTATTATTTTGCTGAATAGTCAGTTATTACTTATTTCCTTGTTTGAATTGCTGAATTGATCTATGCCTCGTTTGAATTGATCTATTAGTTATTCTTTCCTTTTCTTTGGTTCTCTATCTCCCGCTGAGCTAGAACCTATTCTTATTTTTATTTTATAATAGATATAATAAGATTGGAACCAATAACATCCCCTCTATAATAATCTCTCCTTAGTTATGACAAAGAACTTTACCGATTGGATCAAAGTTATTGCTATTTGTGTGAAAGAATTTAATAATTTATATTTTTAGTAAGTGACATAAAAGTAATTTACTCTGCTAAAGATATAAACTATTTTACAAAAAAAAAAAAAAAAATACAAACTGTTGATATAATAAGTGATTATCGGGGTAATTCTACTGTATCTCTTTTTTTTAGAGTACGGCATCTACTATAGACAACTTGCTATACCAGGTTATTAAAACATCACATTTGATGGTAACATTCTCACATCATTCTCACATTGTGTAGTACTAACATCATATGTGACTGTACTTTTGTCACATTCGGTAGTTCCCTTTTTTTTTTTTTTTTTTTTTTCACATTCGATAGTACAATCCTCACATTGTGCAGTACCAATATCACATGTGACTGTACTTTTGTCACTTCGGTAGTTTCCTTATTTTTTTTTTCACATTTGATGGTACCATCTTCACATTGTGTAATACTAATATCACATGTGACTGTACTTTTGTCACATTCAGTGGTTTTTGTATTTTTTTTTCTCAAATTTAATGGTACCATTCATACATTGTGCAATACCAGCAGCACATATGATTGTACTTTTATCATATTCGATGGTTCCTTTATTTTTTTTCTTACATTTGATGGTACCATCCTCAGATTGTGTAGTACCAACATCACATGTGATTGTACTTTTGTCATATTTAGTGGTTCACTTATTTTTTTTCTCACATTTGATGGTACCATCCTCACATTATGCAGTACCAACATCACATGTGACTGTACTTTTGTCACATTTGGTGGTTCTCTTATTTTTTTCACATTTGATAGTACCATCCTCACATTGTGTAGTATCAACATCACATGTGACTGTATTTTTGTCTAATTCGGTAGTTCTTTTATTTTTTTCTCACATTTGATGGTATCATCTTCATATTGTGTAGTACTAACATCACATGTGACTGTACTTTTGTCACATTCAGCGGTTCCCTTATTTTTTTTCTTCCACATTTGATATTACCATCCTCATATTATACAGTACCAACATTGCATATGACTATACTTTTTTCACATTCGGTAGTTCCTTTTTTTTTTCACATTTGATGGTACCATCCTCACATTGTGTAATACCAACATCAAATGTGATTGTACTTTTGTTACATTCGGCGGTTCTCTTTTTTTTTCTCATATTTGATTGTACCATCCTCGCATTGTGCAGTACTAACATTACATGTGACTATACTTTTTGTTATATTGGGTGGTTCCCTTATTTCTTTCTCTTATTTGATGGTACCATCCTCACATTGTGCAGTACCAATATCACATTTGACTGTACTTTTATCACATTTGGCGGTTCCTTTATTTTTTTCTCACATTTGATGGTACAATCCTCACATTGTGCAGTACTAACATCACATGTGATTATACTTTTCTCACATTTAGTGGTTCCTTTATTTTTTTTCTTATATTTGATGGTATCATCCTCACATTGTGTAATACCAACATCACATGTGACTATACTTTTGTCACATTCGATGATTCCTTTATTTTTTTCTCTCACTAATAATTTCATCATCATATTGAGCAGTACCAACATCATATGTAACTACACTTTTGTCACATTTGGTGGTTTCTTTATTTTTTCACACATTTAATGGTTCTATTGTCATATTAGGCAGTACGAACATTATGTCTAACTGAACTTTTATCACATTCGATTGTACCCTTATTTTTTTTCTCATATTTGAGTGTTCTAGGTTCACATTAGGAAGTACCAACATTACATCTAATCGTACTTTTGCCACATACAATGGTGCCTTCATTTTTTTTCCCTCACATTTAACTAGGGGTGTGCAGAAAACCCACTGACCCGCCAAACCCGACCCGACCCAACCTGACACGCCGGGTTGGGTCGGTTTTTAAGGCTTGGTGGGTTGGGTTGGGTCACAAAATTTTTTTTTATAGCGGGTCGGGTTGAGTGTGGGTCATAAAATTACAAACTCGCCAAACCCGACCCGACCTACCCATATTTAATATATATTTAAAATATATATATATTTAATAATTTTTTTAAATCAGCTGTAAATTTAATATATACTAATAATAATATATTTAATATATACTAATAATAATATTATATACTATAAGTGCTTATATATAATATTATATATATATATAAAATATAATATATACTAATAATAATATATTTAATAAATTTAATAATAATAATAATAAAATTTGTCAAACCATGGGTTCAACCCGACCCATGTGGGTTGTGTTGGGTTGGGTTGAACTTATGTGATGGGTTGGGTTGGGTTGAATTTTTTTTGACCCACCATGGTGGGTTGGGTCAAAAAATCCCTTCAACCCGACCCAACCCGACCCATGCACACCCCTACATTTAACAATTTCATCGTCATATTAAATAATACTAACATCACATATAGTCGTAGCCAACCCAACCCAACTCCATTAAATTACCTAATAATTGAATATATATATATATATATATAATACCCCTAAAACCTCTAAAATCGCTGAAATACCCTTATAGAATAAAATGACCAAAAACCCCTGAAACTTGAAAATGACCAAAATACTCCAAAAACTCTAAAAAATTATTGATATGTATTTAAACCTAAAAGATGACTGAAATACTCTTAGAACCTAAAAAATGACCGTACTTTTGTCACACTCAGTGGTTTCTTTATTTTTTTTTACTGCTAATGCCACATTCAGTAGTTCATTTACTTTTTTAGTCACATTTAATGGTACCAACAGAATATTGGCTAGTATTATCCAATGTGACTAAAAACTAATGTGGCTAATAGTCAAAATAAAAAATAAAATAAAAATTTATGACACTTAGGATGCCACATGTACTGCCAGCCTGCCATGAAACCTAAACTTTTTTTTATGGAAAAAAATGCTGATTTGATTTATTTATTTGGTAAGCTTCTCTCTCTCTCTCTCTCTCTCTCTCTCTCTCTCTCTCTCACAACAAGTCTTTGTATCCTTTTTCCCTCTTTGCATTTGAGATATTGGATTGTATGAAGAGTCTTAGGATCCGTTGTTGGAGGAGTGGAAAAGTGAGAGGATGAAAAAGATTTGATTTCCCTCATGTGTTTTAGTTGGAGGGGTGAAAAACTTTTTTATTTGGTTGGAGGGAAAAAGGGAGGAAGGAAAATGTAGTTTATATAAATGGACTATTATGTCCTTATTATATATTATATAAGAAATAGATATATTTGCACTCATTAAATAATATACAAATTAACACAAATACAAATATATTTATATTATTTTCTTATTATTATATATAATTTTAAATTTATGGGCAACAAAAATTGATTTATATTCACATGACCATACATAGATTGGGAAGATATTTTCAAAAAAAAAAAAAAATTCTAACCATTGTTACATGGGAAGACATTAAAAAAAAAAAAAAACCTTTATTCACATGGGTGACTGGGCAAAAAAAAAAAAAAAAAAAAGAAGAGAACCTAGAGTAATTCACGTTGCTATGCTGTGAAGGTGCGAAGAAAGTGATAAGGATGAAGAGGCAAAAGTAATCAAGCCACAGGTGTAATGGGAAAGTGAGAGTGGTAGGTGAGATGAATAAAGTGAGGGTATTTGTGTAAATTATATCATTCAATACTTTTTCCTTCCCATTTTCCTTCCAAATTGGAAGGATAAAAAAATGTGGGCCAGAGGAATTATTTTTCTCCTTATTTTCTGTCTTTCTTGTTTTCTCTCTTGAACCAAACAGTGAAAAATGTTATTTTTCATCCTATTTTTCTCTCTCTATTTTCCATCTTCCCTATTTTCACCCTAACCAAACATACCCTTAGTGTCTATTGGTTTCTCACTCTCTCTACCTTTCCAAGTAACTCTTTGGCATGGATGGCTTAAATTTTCATTGTTTATCAATTTTAATAAAACCAATGATTGTGATTTCGTATAAGTTCCAAAATATTAGCATTGTGGTCTTAGGGTTAGAGAAATGCTTTATATTATTTATTTTTTATAATAAAATTAAAGCGCAAATGGGTCAAAATATGTTTCATCATTCTATGCCCAAAAAATTCCTTAAGTAAACATAAGAAATTGGATCAAAAGGATATAAAAGATGATTCATGACCTAGCATAGCTTTTGAGCTCAACGAGCTTTGATGAAACCACCCATAAACCTTCAATATGTGCTTAAATGTTTACAAAAAATGCTATAGATTTGATATGATTCTTTGGGAACTAAAATAAGAAACCAATACAATAATCTACTGATAACTCTTGCATCATTACATAGTGTAATTAAAAAATCTGATAGCCCTATTTTTTAGCACTTTTAACAATTTAAAATGTTGTTGTTTATTATCCTTTGAAAGCACTAGCTTTGCTGCCAACTTGTATCGACAAAGTTCCAACAAGTCCTCCCACAAAATAATTAGATGTGTAATTAAAAAGTATTCCACAACAATGGAACCAAATCTTAATATAATTCTCTCTTCTAAAATAGAAAAAAGAAACAAATATAAATTTATTAGGCATACCTGTATAAGTGCAGCAATAGTACAAAATGAATTCTGCAAGGAATGAGCCAAATCTTGAAATAATTCCTTTTTCTAAAAGATGAAACCAAGGGCATACAAGAGGAAAATCTTGAAATAATTGCCGCATACAAAACTATATGCATAACCGTTCAAAGAAAATAACATGGGCATCTTTCATACAAATATTTTCAACAAAACCAGTCATTGCACAAGTCCAAGTAATACAATGTCTATATTGTTCTGTATCTCAAGTGCTTGGGATCAAATTAGAAAAAAGAAACCTAGTGTTAGTTGGTGGAAGATTGTATGGTTCACTAAAGCCATCCCAATGCATGTTTTCATCACTTGGCTGGCTATTAGGGACAGTCTCTCTACCAATGATATGATTGCTAGTTGGGGAATAACATGTGATCTTTTATGTTTGTTATGCAAAGGAAGCTCTGAGAGTAAAGATCACCTTTTTCTTTAAGTGCCCCTTTTCTAAAAGACTTTGGAGGAAAATTAGGAAATGGTCTTATCAAGATAGGCTTTGATGATGCCGAAAATCTCACCAGTGAGTTGCACGACGCGTGTACGCTCAAAAACAACACCTGCAAAACAAAAAAAGAAAAGGACCTCACAGAGAGCACCGGTGTGGTGCCGGCCAAATACCCTCCGAAGGTCAAGTTAGAACTTCTTTCAACTCTAGAGTGCTAGAGAGGGGTTAATTATGCGTACCTCGGCTCATGAGGGTATTGGGGTTTTTATAGTAGTAGTGGGTGGACCTTTTTCCCTTGGAGTAGAAGTCTTTTCCTTGTAGGGATCCTTATGCGCGTAGATTGCAGAATCCTTTCCTTATAGGACTCTGATACTGGGCGTGGAGTACAAGCAATTTCTAAAACCCATGCGTGATGACCAAGTTATGGTCTTCACAGAACCGTCCGCCTATTAAGACGTCAGCCTGCGCTTTCCGTCGGCCTTCAAGCTTTGTTCAGTAACCTGTCGGCTTCAAAAAGCCGTCAGTTGGACTTGGGTACTTCAGCCCGTCAGTTTCATCTTGATTTAGTCGGTATGCACTGCATCCCGTTTACCTTACGTTACGTCTCGACCCGTCAGCCAAAACAGAAGCTGACGGGCTATGTTCATGACACCTGTTATAACTCTTCCACATCAGGCCTGATGAAGACTAGCATAATCTTATCAATTGTGCTGCAACAAATTGGAAAAGGTAAAAGGTTGAGTGCTAACTGCAGCATATTGAGTTTTAATGTGTGTATATACCACATATGGGTACAAAGAAATGATATAAAGCATTTGAGAACTATTAAAACAGAGGATCAAATTGCTGGTCTTATAAGGAAATCGGTGAAGGCAAGGATTGAAAGTAAAGGACCATATCCTAGGTCTAGTATCAACACCAAAATATGTATTAGTTGGGGTATTTCTGATGTTGTATTAAAGTCTAAGGATTTGATCGGAAAGGTAGAATTTTGGCTAGCTCTTTATTACTTGTTGGTATATTAGTAGTAGTTAGCTGTGAAGTATGTTTATAATTTTTTTTTGTAAATAGATTGTACCGTGCAAACCTACACCTAGTTGTGTTCTTTGAGTTTTGGTTTTGGTTTGCACTTGACTTGTTTGTTCAGGTTTTTTTTTCTATTGTTACTTTGATGTAGTTCCTGGTTGTAGCCTTTGGCTTATTGGCTACTTGGTAGATTCTTAGATTTGAATGAAACAACTCTAGATAAAAACAACACTGAAACAAGGTAATTAAAACATTTCATCCCTTAAATACCCAATTTTTTAACCAAGAAAATACATAAATTTTCCAAAAGCAACTTTGATTTGAACCCCCTCCTTCTTTATCCCTCAAAAGATTAAACTTCACTCTTAATGCAACTATTTAACTCAATCGAGGCGATCTTCTCAATGGGAATCAAGCAAAAAAAAACCAACTTTCTTTTCTATTGAGCATGTTTCCCAACAACCAAACACTAGTTAGTAAAAGAAAGCTAATTAACATCAACCTCCCATATTTGTTTCCAAAAAAAAAAAAAAAAAAAAAAAGAAGAGAACCTAGAGTAATTCACGTTGCTATGCTGTGAAGGTGCGAAGAAAGTGATAAGGATGAAGAGGCAAAAGTAATCAAGCCACAGGTGTAATGGGAAAGTGAGAGTGGTAGGTGAGATGAATAAAGTGAGGGTATTTGTGTAAATTATATCATTCAATACTTTTTCCTTCCCATTTTCCTTCCAAATTGGAAGGATAAAAAAATGTGGGCCAGAGGAATTATTTTTCTCCTTATTTTCTGTCTTTCTTGTTTTCTCTCTTGAACCAAACAGTGAAAAATGTTATTTTTCATCCTATTTTTCTCTCTCTATTTTCCATCTTCCCTATTTTCACCCTAACCAAACATACCCTTAGTGTCTATTGGTTTCTCACTCTCTCTACCTTTCCAAGTAACTCTTTGGCATGGATGGCTTAAATTTTCATTGTTTATCAATTTTAATAAAACCAATGATTGTGATTTCGTATAAGTTCCAAAATATTAGCATTGTGGTCTTAGGGTTAGAGAAATGCTTTATATTATTTATTTTTTATAATAAAATTAAAGCGCAAATGGGTCAAAATATGTTTCATCATTCTATGCCCAAAAAATTCCTTAAGTAAACATAAGAAATTGGATCAAAAGGATATAAAAGATGATTCATGACCTAGCATAGCTTTTGAGCTCAACGAGCTTTGATGAAACCACCCATAAACCTTCAATATGTGCTTAAATGTTTACAAAAAATGCTATAGATTTGATATGATTCTTTGGGAACTAAAATAAGAAACCAATACAATAATCTACTGATAACTCTTGCATCATTACATAGTGTAATTAAAAAATCTGATAGCCCTATTTTTTAGCACTTTTAACAATTTAAAATGTTGTTGTTTATTATCCTTTGAAAGCACTAGCTTTGCTGCCAACTTGTATCGACAAAGTTCCAACAAGTCCTCCCACAAAATAATTAGATGTGTAATTAAAAAGTATTCCACAACAATGGAACCAAATCTTAATATAATTCTCTCTTCTAAAATAGAAAAAAGAAACAAACATAAATTTATTAGGCATACCTGTATAAGTGCAGCAATAGTACAAAATGAATTCTGCAAGGAATGAGCCAAATCTTGAAATAATTCCTTTTTCTAAAAGATGAAACCAAGGGCATACAAGAGGAAAATCTTGAAATAATTGCCGCATACAAAACTATATGCATAACCGTTCAAAGAAAATAACATGGGCATCTTTCATACAAATATTTTCAACAAAACCAGTCATTGCACAAGTCCAAGTAGTACAATGTCTATATTGTTCTGTATCTCAAGTGCTTGGGATCAAATTAGAAAAAAGAAACCTAGTGTTAGTTGGTGGAAGATTGTATGGTTCACCAAAGCCATCCCAATGCATGTTTTCATCACTTGGCTGGCTATTAGGGACAGTCTCTCTACCAATGATATGATTGCTAGTTGGGGAATAACATGTGATCTTTTATGTTTGTTATGCAAAGGAAGCTCTGAGAGTAAAGATCACCTTTTTCTTTAAGTGCCCCTTTTCTAAAAGACTTTGGAGGAAAATTAGGAAATGGTCTTATCAAGATAGGCTTGATGAAGACTAGCATAATCTTATCAATTGTGCTGCAACAAATTGGAAAAGGTAAAAGGTTGAGTGCTAACTGCAGCATATTGAGTTTTAATGTGTGTATATACCACATATGGGTACAAAGAAATGATATAAAGCATTTGAGAACTATTAAAACAGAGGATCAAATTGCTGGTCTTATAAGGAAATCGGTGAAGGCAAGGATTGAAAGTAAAGGACCATATCCTAGGTCTAGTATCAACACCAAAATATGTATTAGTTGGGGTATTTCTGATGTTGTATTAAAGTCTAAGGATTTGATCGGAAAGGTAGAATTTTGGCTAGCTCTTTATTACTTGTTGGTATATTAGTAGTAGTTAGCTGTGAAGTATGTTTATAATTTTTTTTTGTAAATAGATTGTACCGTGCAAACCTACACCTAGTTGTGTTCTTTGAGTTTTGGTTTTGGTTTGCACTTGACTTGTTTGTTCAGGTTTTTTTTTCTATTGTTACTTTGATGTAGTTCCTGGTTGTAGCCTTTGGCTTATTGGCTACTTGGTAGATTCTTAGATTTGAATGAAACAACTCTAGATAAAAACAACACTGAAACAAGGTAATTAAAACATTTCATCCCTTAAATACCCAATTTTTTAACCAAGAAAATACATAAATTTTCCAAAAGCAACTTTGATTTGAACCCCCTCCTTCTTTATCCCTCAAAAGATTAAACTTCACTCTTAATGCAACTATTTAACTCAATCGAGGCGATCTTCTCAATGGGAATCAAGCAAAAAAAAACCAACTTTCTTTTCTATTGAGCATGTTTCCCAACAACCAAACACTAGTTAGTAAAAGAAAGCTAATTAACATCAACCTCCCATATTTGTTTCCACTCTACTAAACCTTCATATCCAAAATCCCTATTTAAACAATCAAAAACCCTGACTCCTACATTTCCAAACACATAAAACAAACATGACGACCTAATTTTTAATAAGCAATTTATCATATATAATAAAGCAATCACCTTTCACAAGGAAAGAAAAGAAAAAAAGAAGAAGAAGAAGAAGATAAAAACGAAGGCTGCGCGATTTTTGTACTTTAGAGAATTTGAGGAGATCATTCTATCAGAGATCTAGTTTTGAGAGAACAAGGGGTTTTTTTTCTTCAAAATTACACTGATTTTCAATCAATTTCATTAGTTAGCACGTTTTCAAAACTATTTAGGAAACTAACATCTCGAGTGTAATAAACTCGATTTTGGAATGCCAAATTCGAGTCCATCAGACTCGTTTTCCATCAAATTGAAATCAAGCCATTCAGACTCGATTTCGGTACTCACAACAAAAACGAAAACAACGAAGAGAAACAAAGAAAGAGAAACACAACAACCAAAGAGAAAAGAGAAAAAATCAAACAATCTTCTTCTCCAAAAGCTCTTCTTCTCCAACAATCAAACACAACAACCAAAGAGAAACAACGAAATCAACAAACCCAATACCCACTTGGAGTTTTTCTGGGATTGGATCACACAGGTTTTGTTGGAGTTGCTGGGATTGGATTGGATTGGTGGTTCTCTCTCACTTTGTCTTGTTCCATATCTCTCGTTCCCCACCGAAGCTCACCTGGGTTTTGCTCAGATCGGATCGGACCTGGGTTTTGCTGGAGTTGAGTTTTGCTTAAGTTTGTTGAAGGTGAGAATTGAACAATGAAATCAAGTCCAATAGGATCGAGTTCTATGTTGAAATCGACTTCATTGTGCTCAATTTAGAACACCGAAATCGAGTTTATTGCACTCAAGATGTTAGTTTCCTAAATAGTTTTGAAAACATACTAACTAATAAAATTGTTTGAAAATCAGTATTATTTTGAAAAAAAATCTGAGAACAAGGAGAGAAGGGTTTTTTTTTTTTTTGGATAAATATGGGGAGAGAAGGATTTGGTTCTATTGTTTTTGGTTTTATATGCTACCTTGCTATACTGGTAACTGGTATCCCACTAAAATTGAATAAACGGTCAAGGTTAAAAACCATTAGATTTAATGGTCAGGATTTGTATGGGTATCGTACTCCCTAAAAAATAGAGAGGGTACAGTAGAATGACCCGATTATTAGTAAATGAAAAAGTGATATTAATGGTGGGCCTAAATGAAAACCAATGGTCTGTTTGGATATCGCTTATTTTGCTGAAACTAAAAACTTATAGTTAAAAGTACTGTAGATAAAGATAAAAGTTAGTTAAAATAATACAGTGGGGCCTATGAATAATACCAAAAAATGCAATGGGGCTCATGAATAGTAGCAAAAATAAGTTGAATAGTAAAATAATTTTAATTTTTTTTATCTCTATCCAAACGGAAGTCAATAAGAGGTTGGCGACATCAACATTTTATAAAAATGTTGTAAAATAGTTTGTGATTATAGTATTACTCATTTTTTTTTTTAGGGAAATGTTAACGAGCACCGTAAGGTGCCCATTAAGGGTTATTTACTATGGGGTCCACTTAATAAAAATTGGTATAAATTAATAAAAATACTAAAGCGACAAGTGAAACTAAAAAAATTAGTTTTATTTGTAAATTTGTCAAAAATCTAATATAAAGTATAATAGTGTGACATAAAGTAGTTTCTTTTTTTCTTGGAGAAGAGACATAGTAAGTAATTAATATATCTAGGAAATGTTAATTATTCTTAGAAATCTATTTATAAAAAGCGGCTATGCTGCTACAGTGCTTCGGCACTGTGCACTCAGTGTGTTTGCACTGTGCAAGCACTGTAGCGATAACAGTGCTTTGGTGAGGCACTTTGTCTTCCTTTTTTTTTTTTTTAGTCTTTCGTTTATATTTTTTTTTCTTTTTATATATATTGTTATACTGACACAACACATTTCATAATATTTTCACAATTATTGAAGTGTCAATTTCTTATAAGTCAAAATAAAATAATAAAATATGAAATTGTGACTAACCACAACTGAAAATAAATGTTTTGTGAAAAGTGGCAATGCTGCTACAATTTGCACTGTTCATCTACGGTGTCATTTTGGTGAGCCACTTTGTCTTTTTTTTTTTGAACAGTAACTACAAATCCAAGCGACATTGTAGGTACAGTAGCTACATTTTTTTTTTTAGTCTTTCGTTTGTACTTTTTTTCCCTTTTATATATATCGTTATACTGACACAACAAATTTCACAATATTTTCACAATTATTGAGATGTCAATTTTATTGCCACTTTAGTGTTTTAGCACTGTTCATCTACAATGCCATTTTGGTGAGCGACTTTGTCCTTTTTTTTTCTTTTTTTTTTTTAAGTTTTGTACAGTTGCTACGGTATCAAGCGGCACTATAGCTAAAGTAGCAACAATTTTTTTTTTCCAATCTTCCATTTGTACTTTTTTTTTTCAGTCTTCCGTTTGCATTTTTTTTCCTTTTATATTTATTGTTGTAGTGATACAACAAATTTCACAATATTTTCACAATTATTGTAGCGTCAATTTCTTATAAGTCAAAATAAAATAAAAAAATATGAAATTGTGACCAACCACAATTGAAAATAAATGTTTTATGAAAAGGGCAATGCCGCTATAGTTTTGCACTGTTCATCTACAATGTCATTTTGGTGAGCCACTTTGTCTTTTTTTTTTTTTTTTTTTTTTTTGAATAGTAGCTACAGATCTAAGCGGCACTGTAGCTACAACAGCTACATTTTTTTTTTTCTAGTCTACTGTTTGTACTTTTTTTTTCCCTTTTATATATATTGTTATACTGACATAACAAATTTTACAATATTTTCACAATTATTGAGATGTCAATTTCATTACCACTTTAGTGTTTTAGCACTGTTCATTCAATTTTTTGCACTATTCATCTACAGTGCCATTTTGATGAGCCACTTTGTCCTTTTTTTTTCTTTTTTTTTTTAAGTTTTGAACAGTAGCTATAATACTAAGCAGCACTGTAGCTACAGTAGCAACAATTTTTTTTTCCAGTCTTCTGTTTGTACTTTTTTTTCCTTATATATATATATATATATTGTTATACTGACACAACAAATTTCATAATATTTTCACAAGTTTCAATTTTTTATAAGTCAAAATAAAATAATAAAATATGAAACTGTGACCAACCACAACTGAAAATATAAAAGCGGCTATGCCGCTATAGTACTTTGGCATTGTGCACTTAGTGTGTTTGCACTGTGCAAGAACTGTAGCGGCAACAGTGCTTTAGTGAGGCACTTTATCTTTTTTTTTTGTTTTTTTTTTTTTTAGTCTTCCTTTGTATTTTTTTTCCTTATATATATATATATATTATTGTACTCACACAACAAATTTCACAATATTTTCACAATTATTGAAGTGTCAATTTCTTATAAGTCAAAATAAAATAATAAAATATGAATTGTGACCAACCACAACTGAAAATAAATGTTTTGTGAAAAACGGCAATGCCGCTACAGTTTGCAATGTTCATCTACTATATCATTTGATGAGCCACTTTGTCTTTTTTTAGTTTTGAACAATAGCTACAGATCCAAGCGGCACTGTAACTACAGTAGCTACATTTTTTTTCCAGTGTTCTGTTTGTACTTTTTTTTTTCCCTTTTATATATATTGTTATACTGACATAACAAATTTCACAATATTTTTACAATTATTGAGATGTCAATTTCATTGCCACTTTAGTGTTTTAGCACTATTCATTAGTGTTTTGCATTGTTCATCTACAGTGCCAATTTGGTGAGCCACTTTGTCCTTTTTTTTTTTTTTTTTTTTTTTAAAGTTTTGAACATTAGCTACAGTACCAAGTGACACTGTAGCTACAGTAGCAACAATTTTTTTTTCCAGTCTTCTATTTGTACTTTTTTTTCCATATATATATATATATATATATTGTTATACTGACACAACAAATTTCATAATGTTTTCACAGGTGTCAATTTTTTATAAGTCAAAATAAAATAATAAAATATAAAACTGTGACTAATCACAACTGAAAATATAGAAGCGGCTATGCCGTTATAGTGCTTCGGCACTGTGCACTCAGTGTGTTTGCATTGTGCAAGCACTGTAGCGGCAACAGTGCTTTGGTGAGGCACTTTGTCTTTTTTTTTTTTTATGTTTTTTTTTTTAGTCTTCCGTTTGTATTTTTTTCCTTATATATATATATATATTATTGTACTAACACAATAAATTTCACAATATTTTCAAATTATTGAAGTGTCAATTTTTTATAAGTCAAAATAAAATAATAAAATATGAATTGTGACCAACCACAACTGAAAATAAATGTTTTGTAAAAAACGGCAATGTCCGCTACAGTTTGCAATATTTCATCTACAGTATCATTTTGGTGAGCCACTTTGTTTTTTTTTTTTTTTTTTTTTTTTAGTTTTGAACAATAGCTACAAATCCAAGTGGCACTGTAACTACAATAGCTACATTTTTTTTCCAGTCTTCCATTTGTACTTTTTTCCCTTTATATATATTGTTATACTGACACAACAAATTTCACAATATTTTCACAATTACTGAGATGTCAATTTCATTACCGCTTTAGTGTTTTAGCACTGCTTATTCAGTGCTTTTGCATTGTTCATCTACAGTGCCAATTTGGTGAGCCACTTTTTTTTTTTTTTTTTTTGAACAGTAGCTACAGTACCAAGCGGCACTGTAGCTACAGTAGCAACAAAATTTTTTTTTTCCAATCTTCCATTTGTATTTTTTTTTCCTTTTATATATATTGTTATACTGACACAACAAATTTAATAATATTTTCACAGGTGTCAATTTCTTATAAGTCAAAATAAAATAATAAAATATGAAACTGTGACCAACCATAACTGAAAATAAATCTATATATATAAAAGCACGAATGCGCTAAATCACTATAGCTACAGTGCTTTGGTCCACTTTTTTTTCCCAAGTTTTGAACAGTAACTACAGTGCCAAGTGGCACTATATCTACAATAGCTACGGTTTTTTTTTTTTTTTTTTCGTTTCAGTAATCGGTTTTTTTTTTTTTTTTACCTTTAAATATTTATGTAAGCTGGTATATATATATATATATATTGTTATACTGACACAAAAAATTTCCCAATATTTTCATAATTATTGACGTGTCAATTTCTTACAAGTCGAAATAAAATAATAAAATATGAGACTGACCAATCACAACTAAAAATAAATGTTATAAGAAAATGTTATAACACTTACTGTGCAGTGCTTTTGGTTTATTCAACTGGCACGATAGCCACAATGCCTAAAGTTTTTTTTTTTTTTTTCATTAATCGGTTTGTGTTTTTTTTTTTCTTTTAAATATTTATGTAAATTGGTATATATATTTTTATACTGACACAACAAATTTCACAATATTTTCACAATTATTAACATATCAATTTCTTACAATTCGAAATAAAATAATAAAATATGAGACTATGACCAATCACAACTAAAAATAAATGTTTTGAGAAAATGTTACAACACTTATTGTGTAGTGCTTTTGGTTTATTCAACTGGCATAGTAGCTACAGTGCTAAAGTTTTTTTTTTTTTTTTAGTAATCAGTTTGTTTTTTTTTTCTTTTAAATATTTATTTAAGCTGGTATATATAATGTTATATTGACACAACAAATTTCACAATATTTTCACAATTATTGTCTTATCAATTTCTTACAAGCCGAAATAAAATAATAAAATATGAGACTGTACCAATCACAACTAAAAATAAATATTTTGAGAAAATGTTACAACGCTTATTGTGTAGTGTTTTTGGTTTATTCAACTGGCACGGTAGCTATAGTGCCTAAAGGATTTTTTTTTTTCAATAATCGGTTTGTGTTTTTTTTCTTTTAAATATTTATTTTAGCTGGTTTATATATTGTTATACTGACACAACAAATTTTACAATATTTTCACAATTATTGACGTGTCAATTTCTTACAAGTCGAAATAAAATAATAAAATATAAGACTGTGACCAACCACAACTAAAAATAAATGTTTTGAGAAAATGTTACAACTCTTATTGTTATGACAATGTTTTCATAATTGTTGAGATCTCAGTTTCTTATACATCAAATAAAAAAATGCTAAGTTCACAACATTTTAACATTAATTTATACAGTGCCTAAAGTTTTTGTTTTTGTTTGTTTGTTTGTTTGTTTGTTTTTTTTTTTTTTTTTTTTTTTTTCCAGTTATCGGTTTGTGTTTTTTTTTTTTTTCCCTTTTAAATATTTATATAAGCTGGCATATCTATTAACTATATAAAAAGAGCCAAAGGCTCATGAATAGTGTTTTTTTGTTTTTTGTTTATTCAATTAGTGAGGTGCACTTTCTCTTCTTCTTTTTCTTTTCTTTTTTTCCCCCTTCAAGTATGCCAGTTGGTTTGAGCTTTGTTTTTGTTTTTTAAGATCTTTATATGTTTACTTTGTACTTACAATGCAAGTTTACATTGTAAATACACAAAAGTGGTTAATATTATAGACATTTGCACAAAAAATTGTAAATATTGTACAAAGTTTGTAAATGTGTACGAAATTTGCCAATTTTTTTGTGACTACAATATAAATTTACATTGTAATTAAGTACAATGTATACATAGAGATATTTTGAAAATGTTGTAACGCATGTGTCAATTTCTTATGAGTTAAAATGAAATAAAATAAAATAAAATAAATATTATACCGAGATCTAGCACAACTAAAAATGTCGTGACATTTTGTTGTTATTACAATATATTCACAACTATTGAGGTGTAAGTTATAGGTCAAAATAAAATAATAAAATATTAGACTAGGATCTGTCACGGTTTTATACGATTGAGATTAACTTTTTATGACATAACTATCAAAATTCTTAAAATTAATGTCTCTTTTGATTAATGTAAATCTCTATGTATTTTAAAAATCAAATGATTTATATTCTTATTTTGTGATACAAATAAAATTTAAAATTGATCCTAATTATTACTTTTTTTTCCCATGGCTAGCATGTGCCTTGCATGTGCTGCCTTGACTAGTTTTATTAAAAAGAGCATATCAACTAATGTTGATGCACCAATTTGTAAAAACTTATACAGTAAAATCAGTAATAATTGTAATACGCTAAGCAAGCTTAGTTGTGAAGTACTTCACAACTAAGCTTGCTTAGCGTATTGATTTTGGATCATGATCACATTTATTAAAGAAAATAAAACGTTTTGATTTCAATTAAGAAATTTTGGGCCACCACCAAGTCCTTTGAAAATTATTAGGCTTTTATAGCCCCAAGTAAGCCCTATGGAGATAGTCCCCCAATATAATTCGAATGGTTGCCACTAGCCAAATTAGTTTGTAATAAGAATGCATATTTATATTCTTGTCTATATTTAAATTTGATCAATCAAAGCCTGTCCCAATGTAGTAAGAACCTAAGAATCAATGTTATTGGCTTATTGCTTTCATTAAAAATAAATAAAAATTAATTTTATTGCTATTTGTGAATTGTGATACAGAACGTATTTAATAATTTATTGTTTCAGTAAGTAGAATCAATGTTATTGCTTTCATTAAAAATAAATAAAAATCAATGTTATTGCTATTTTTGATACAGAATGCATTTAATAATTTATTGTTTCGGTAGGTAGGTAATATCTATTGAAAAATGTTAAAATTACGACAAATTTTATTATTAAAAATTTAAATAAATTCACAAATTGATGTAATAATAAGTATGATTAATGTCATATTATACATATATCATAATTAAGGATTTCCTATTATGTTATGACGATTACCATGTTGTATTTTAGAGGTATGGTCCTTGAGGTTTACTAATGGTCCGTTTGGATTGAGGGAAAGGGAGAGAGAGTAAAATAGAGTAGAGTAGATTTAGCACAAAATTAGCTTATTTTTAGTCAACTCTACTTTACTTCCCTTCACTCTCCCTCATTCCCCCCCTCTATCCAAACAAGCCACAAAGGCACATTTGGTACACTGTAATGATTATTACATTGGAATAGGAATAAGTATTACAAAAAAAACATTAAGTTGAAATGTAATAAGTATTACTATTCATTAGTTTAGTGACCATTTAGGAATAGAATTCTGAATATGCATCCACAATTTAGTAGAGTATAAAAAGAATGTGTAATTAAATCATTTTTAAATCAAATTTTCTAAAATACACTTATTTTAGGGTGTTCAAAATAGAGTTAATAATTAATAAGAAGGAAAATTTATTTTCTTTCATTTTGAAGATGTGGCAACTAATGGTTTTTTAGGAAATTTTTAAAAAAAGTTATTACATAAGGTGAAGGAATAGATATTCAGTACTTTTAATAAGGAATAGTTATTCCTCATTTTGAAGAATAGCTATTTATAAGGAATAACTATTCATTGTAATAAAAATATAACCAAATAACCGAATAGTTATGCGATAGGAATATCTATTACATTATAGTATCTATTACAGTCTACTAAACTTACTCTAATTGTAATGCAATGACTATTCATGTGGAATAACTATCTCTTATTTGGTTGGATCTTTATTACAAGTAATAGTTTTTTTTCTTTGAGAATCTTTTACGTGCAATACTTAGTGTGAGTTTGGATAGTGGCAGAGTGATTTATTTTGCGCGTTTGCATTTTTTTGGCTGGGTCCATGCACTATTCATGGTACCCGCAAGTACGGAAAAATACAAATCTAACTTTAAGATTGGGTACTATAGCACTATTCACACATTTAAAAATTATTTCGCTACAATATTTTCAATTTTCAATTTTTAGCAATAAATAGTATCCAAACAGACCCTTATTCTTTAGTAATAGCTATACATTAATGTGTCTAATAAAGTCGTAAATTAATATATTTGTAAAAATACAATATTTTCATATGCATATAACAATTAGAAAAATATAAATATAAAAAATAACCCCTCTCTCTCTCTCTTGCTCAATTTTGTTTATTTAAAGAAAATATTCTTTTAGATAAAAAAATTGTATAAGTATATTTCATAAATACAAATTTTGAGTTTTATTATGATGTTACATTCAAACCTATAAATAGATTTAGTTATTCCTTTAGTTTTTTTTTTTTTTTAACATCTATTCCATTGGTTTCTCAAATAAGAAAAAAACTTATTCCATTTCAGTAATAAAGATTGCTATTTCTATTTCTTTTGTCTTTTGGTAATTTGAGTTTCAAGTGAGCATTATTGGTCCTTCAATTTTAAAAAAAAAAAATGAACTTCTATTAGTTTACTTGCCTATTTTTCTAACAAAGCAATGACGTACCATTTTTTAAGTGTCCCAACTCCTTTAATTGATTATGGACAACATGATTGGGTTTCACATCATCAAGAGATTTTGGGTCACCAAGCCCATCGTCAAATTCATTGAAAATTTTTAGCCTTTTGTACCCCTAAGTAGAGCATTTACACCAATTTGTGTACATATTTTTTCTATTTTATACAACTACTTTTCCAAAGCACTCACATCAGATTGTGTATTTTATATTATATTTATTAAAATATTATTATATTTTAATATGTCTTTTTTCCCCTTCCTCCCGTATTCTTTCTTCCCCTCCACCAAACAACACTAGTTATCACCAAACAACATCAACAAATGAATCCAACTTGAGCAACTAAATCAACGATGCCCATTTGATAATCACGCTCAACCATTCCAATTCTTTACAACATCCAATATCAAACCCAATTTATATAGCTAAAAAAAAAATCAAAAAAAAATCACAACAATAAATCAATCAAAAATGGGGCTACTGAAATTGAAAATTAGACTTAGAGTTATACAAATCTATCAACATTAATTGCCCAGTAGAGACATAATGTTAAGGGGAACAATACCTTGAGGAGAAGATCAACGTTGCCTAATAGATATGCAAACCCAAAAGTGAAATCAAACCGCTCATCAAAGGTCTAGCCCAATTGGCATTGCCAAGAAAAAAATCAAATTGAATTCCTAATCGGAGAACAATCGTGAAGGAGAAGATCGACTAGGAGGGAAGCTGAAGGAGAGAGAGAGAGAGAGGATGAGTACTAAGTGGTGAGAGATGAGTGGGGAGAGAGAGTAGTGGTATGTGAGAGAATGAAAAGTAGGGATGGAAATTGTTACCCGACCCGACCCGGCCTGACTCAATAAGCAGTAGGGTTGGGTCTGGATTTTTAAAATAAAATCCAACCCGGGGCC
Source organism: Quercus suber (assembly GCF_002906115.3). Taxonomy (NCBI): domain Eukaryota; kingdom Viridiplantae; phylum Streptophyta; class Magnoliopsida; order Fagales; family Fagaceae; genus Quercus; species Quercus suber. Next base: position 55,668 of record NW_027069994.1, read on the forward strand.
TGGTTGGGTTCGGGTTTTGGCAATACCTGCCCTAAACTCAAACCCAAACCTAACGTGCTTAAAATTAAAATTACCAAAAAAACCCTAGTATATATATAAACTTATAAACCCTAAAAATTTTCTCATTTCACTCAGCCAACCACCCTAGCCGCCCCTTCCACTCTCACTCACTCTCCTCTCCCACTCTCACTCACTCACTCTCAAGTTTCACGCCGTCGGCCATCGAATCTCAGCCACCCCTCTCTCATGCTCTCAACCTCTTGGTCTCACTCTCTTTGCCAAAGAAGACGAAGACGACAATCTAAGGTTCTTGCCACAAAGCCTATCCGATCTCACCCACTATCATTCAATCTTACTCCCTTTTATTTGCTTTGCACCGTGTTTAGTGATAGCTAAACCCAATGACCACAACCATGGTGATTTACGACAATGATTTTTGACATTCTTCTTTCATTTTCTTTTTATTTGATTAGTGGGTTTGGGGATTTAGATTCTCTTTGTTTAACTTGTGGGTTTGGGGATTTAGATTTAGTTGTTAAGATCTGATGTTCCTTGCATGTGCTTGTTTTAGATTTAGATTTCAAATGTATTTGGTTTCTATGAATAGGAAATTTGAATGGGTATGTTGAATTTGATTTGAGATTTCCTTGGATTTGTTGTTTGTGTTGCTATGAGATTTCAAATGTGATTCTTTTTTCTAAGGAAAACATAAATTTTTTTAAAATTTTTTACAGATTGGGCCATTGTTTTGGGGCTTAAGATTGGGCCCTGAAGTGGCCTAGTTGGGCAGGGCTCATGGGGCTTGACGGGGTGGGTTTGGGCCCTAAAAAAAACCGTTTATTACACGGGTCTGGTTCGGGTAACAGGAGTAGGCCTGTGGGTCGAGTTGGGCATAAAAAAACCCGACCCGTTGCCATTCCTAATGAAAGGTGAAAGTGAAAAGTGAATGAAAAGAGAATAGTGGTATATTTACATAGTTACTATAGCTCATTTGTATATTTACACATTTTTACACTATCTGATGTGAGTCTATTTTAGGTAAAGTTGTGTAAATTTTACATTTTTTTTTTTTTAAAATAATTATTCACCTACTGATGTGAGTGCTTTAAGTTGTATAGAGATGCTAACTCCAATACAGGTTCTATAACTTAAACTTAATTCCGTAAATAAGAAAGACAGTCTAACTCTTTGTTGCAACATGTTCCAAGTCTCTCGATTGCATGTGAATCGTCCCCAACCAAAAAAGAAGGAAAAAAAAAAAAAAAAAAAGCATCGCATCAATGGCATTGCCTTTTGTAATCACTACATCTTATGTGATATTCTTATTCATCCACTTTAAAGGTCCGCTAAGTGGAGAAAAAATCAAGAACCCTGAAGAAAGGGGAAGAGATTCTACTGGAGCCACTAGTCCGTGTCGAGGATACCTTGAGTAGGGCAATTAACCCACAATACAAAAGAATTGCAAGTCAATTGGATACAACAAATTAAAGAAAATTGCTTTAATGGTACCTTGGTTGACTATCTTCATTTCAACAAAATAAATAAATAAATAAAAATAATTCCTTGGCCTTTTTCTTTTTTTTTTCATTCCTTTTTTTGGGTCTGAGTTTATAGCAGGTAGGTAAGGGACGAAAAATGGGCGTTGTCTCACATCCGGTGCGTGTGTGCTTTATGCCTTCTAGCTCGTTCTGCGCAACTAACAGCTGCATGGAGTTTTGGTTGTGACGTGTGAGTTTAAAGTTTATCAAAAAAAGAAAAAAAGAAGAAGAAGAAGAAGAAAGAAGAAGAAGAAGCAATATGGGTTAATGGCATATAATATGATGTAGGTCATGTCAGACTGAAACTGAAAGTAACCTCGCACAGGCAATTGCCAGCCACATATATCTTACACATGGCAACGTCGGCATGCATTATCCTGTGAATAATTCACCTATAATAAACACAAGATAACGTGGTAAAAAAACAGAAGATTTGTTATTTGTGGGGCACCAACTGCTCTTTTGAGTGAAATATTGACAAAGCCCAAATACACGCTATGGAATTCTATAATTTAAGCACTTTACCTGATTATTATTCATTCATTCTTATTAGTTTAGTTTAGTTTAACTTAATTTAGATCAACAAATACACAGCTGACTAGATAAACCCTTCCGTGGCTACACGTCATGATTCATTCATGCCCACCCACTATCACCAATAACGAATAATCACCCTCCTGCCAATGCCCAGTGCAATCCTTCCTCATATTTATCAATTTTCTTTGGATTTTAATATATAAAAATTTCGAAGAGGTTGACTAGTAATTTTTAAGCACTCATGATAAAATTTTGGATTCGTAAGACACCTCATAAGATTATGTAATAATCTACATTTGATGCAATAGTCAGATTTTCAAAAAAAAAAAAAAATAAATAACCAACAGAAGAAGCTGGAAACCTTTTTTTTTTTTTTTTTTTTAAGAAGAAAGAGACTAGAAACTTCAACTACTATAACTTTCCAACCAAAGTATGAATGGGCCAACCTCATTTTCCTTTTCCTTTCTCAAAAAGAAAAGGTAAACAGTCAATTTTGTTTATTCCACGTAGGGGCACCGTCACATACCTGAGACTTGCGCTGTTTACAAACGGCGACGGATCTATCTATCTCCCATTAAGCTTGACGTGGCATCTTCTTTAAAATATTCTTTCGCATATTCCCTTTGCTATCACGGTAATTACAGTCGAAAATTCAAAACATATTGTAAATACACAAAACTTTTGGTTAATTATGTACGTTATGTTCTAACAATCCATCTAACTCCAAGAAGTACGGACAACTTTTTTTTTAAGAGATAATGATAATATGTTATTAACTTCCCAGTTCGAATCTTTTTTTCACTAAGCTTCTAAGTACTTTGTGTATAAAAATGTATCAATTCAGTTACTACCTAAAAATTCTACGGTTACTTATATTATCAAATATTGTTATATTAAACCTATAGTCTAAATGTTTCTCAAAAATATTTACAGTCTAAATTATTGTAGTAAATTAATATTTTTCCATGCATAAAATATTGGGAGTCTAAAGATAAAATAGTTCAAGATACTAAAATAGCACCATATTATAGTTATCTTAAAAAAGAAAAAATTAAGATAACAAAAAATAATTTCAATAATTTAAAATAAAAAGCTTATTGTAAAATACTTTATTATTAATTTAAGGAAAAGATCCTTACTGTCTCTTGATAAGGCGATATTCTTTTATTTTTTCAGATAAGGTGATATGGTTTTAGAAAAGCTTTATGATTAATCAACATTAGATAATCATCATCTATGTTTTTTGACTTTTTATTAGTGAGCAGCTGCAATTGACTTCGAATCTTTTTGTACGGGACCACGTGTTCAAATCTGTACAAAAATCATTGAATCGCAGCGGTGGTCCTGAAAGTACTGGATCCCAAGCGGTAGCCAATAAAAAAACCTTAAAAAAAAAAAAAAAAAAACACCGTTAAAATAAACGGGGACGTTGAAGAACAAAAGATGAAAATATTTTTTAAATTTAAAGACTTAATAAGAACGCCAAGAGTGAAGAATATGCTAAAAGCATATGACAAAGGAAGAAAGCATATTCTGAGAGGAGATCCCGCTCCGCCTGGTTGTGGTTTCCTCACTACTTCACAATAAATACCCCATTCACTAAAACCCACACCTCAAAAACTCTCTCTGTTTCTCTTTCTATTACCTTCTGTATCCCTGCTGTGTTTCGTTGTTTTCTCTCTCTAAAAATTAAATGATGGCTCTCAAAGCTGTTCATGTCTCCGACGTCCCAAACCTCGACCAGGTCCCTGAGAATCCCTCTTTCTCTCTCTACTCAACTCGCTTCTCCAAAGGTAATCATATCATTCCAATCTATTTAAATACGCGCACAAAAAGCTGGTGTCACGAGGCTAATAATTTATATTTTTTATTTTAATTATGTACGTGTAACGCATGTGATGAGGCTACTGATAAAAACACGTAACTTATTAATGTACGTGTTGTTGTTTGTATGATGTGTTTTTTAGGTGTGGAATTGGGGAGGAGTGCATATAGAATACCGAAGTTTTTAGTGATAGGGCACAGGGGACATGGGATGAACGTGTTACAGTCATCTGATCGTAGAATGAGAGCGTTCAAGGAGAACTCGATCTCGTCCTTCGACGCTGCCTCTTGTTTCCCTATCGATTTCATCGAATTCGACGTTCAGGTTAGATTTCTTCGCCACTCGATCGATTTCTTTTACGTTTTTCTAATTGTTTCTTTGTTCTTGGTTTTTTTGGGTCTCCGGTTGTATTTTTGTGAAAAAAAAAAAAAAGAAAGAAAGAAAAAAAATCAGGTCACGTTCTTTTGTGTCGGTGCGTGGTACGCGCGCCGCGCGCGTAACCTGTGCGTGTGGTGTACCACGTGTGATATGCTCTTTTTTTTTTTTTTTTTTTTTTTTGAGAAACCGTGTGAGATGATCTTAGTCATGGGTTGCTGTGGTATTTTTATCACTTTCGGCTTATGTGAACGTGAACTTAGTCATTAAGCCTCCACAAATTATGGGAAAATTTGTGAATTACGTAAAGTTATTATTGTATTTCTGAACTTTTGCTAAAAAATAAATATTTTATTATCTTATACTAACATTTAAGATAAACCTTTTAAGTATTAAACATTGCTATGGTTTCAATAAATATATATATATATATATTATAAACATAAAAGGGAAATGTTAACCGCTGATTTAAGGAAATATTTTTAAAAACTCAATTACAAAAAAAAAAAATTATGAAAAAGAAAATTCAAGCTTTTTTTTTTTTTTTTTCATTTTTCATAAAAACGATATTAATTTTTTTTTTTTAACCGTCTATGAACACATGTCCCAAGACCACTTGTTAACAAAATCTAAAATAAAATACTCAACTCTAAAATGAATACATTGTATCTTAGGTTAAATAGAGAGTATTTTATTCCGTTTTTGGAAAGTATTTATCGTTTTTTTGTTTTCGCATATACACCCATAAATTGTATGTATGGGGACCAAGGGCAATAATATATGTTGACATGTAACAGTATTTTTAGTAGTTCGTGTATATTAAGTGGATCTTTAGACCTTTCTCACATCTCACCAAAAAAAAAAAAAAAAGTTGATCTTTGGACGCGTAGCTATAAAAATAAGATAAAATCTCCTTTTAATTCTCTTCCATATTTAGACATATATGAAACACATTTTACACGAGGATTAAAATTAAGATTTCCAAAACAAAAACTTAATCAATGAATTTTCAGGGTGTTCTATAGGTTTTATGCCTTTGAAATTTTTATTTTTTATTCAAATTTGTTAGTTGGTTCTTGCTCCTGATTTCTAGATGGGTTTCCTTCTTCTAGTTCTACGGCGTTTTCATCTAGGAAAACTTTAGAAATATTTTCCTTCTATCTCAATGATACTGATGTGTTTTTGCATTTTTTTTTTCCCTTTGTGGTTCTTTTAAAAAGAATTATTTTGGTTAAAAATGAAAATAGATGAGAAAGGTGAATGAAGCATAAAGACAGCAAAGTAAAAAAAAAATGTGGTGGTTTTTGTAGGTGACAAGAGATGACTGCCCTGTCATTTTCCACGACGATGTTATCCTCTCTGAAGAAAATGTAAGCTAACTTTTCTCTGTCATTTTAACGTGTGTCTATTTTTAATCCAAGTACTAATGTATTATGTATGTATAATTTTGAAGCTAATTCATTTTTATCTATGGGATTTCAGGGTACTGTGTTTGAGAAAAGGGTCACAGATTTGACTCTCTCAGAATTCCTTGGCTATGGTCCCCAAAGAGAACCAAACAAGCAAGGGAAACCTTTGCTGAGGAAAATAAAAAATGGGAATATTGTGAATTGGGATGTAGAGACAGATGACACTCTTTGTACACTTCAAGAAGCTTTTCAGCAAGTGAGTCCCTCACTGGGCTTCAACATCGAGTTAAAATTCGATGACCACATTGTTTACGACCAAGATTATCTCTTCCGTGTTCTCCAAGCCGTCTTGCAGGTACAAACCCTTAAAGTGAAAAATTTTATAGATTTTTCTGGTTTTGTTGGATGTTAATGATATTGGGGGTTCTAAATATTGTGAATTCTGTGTGACAGGTGGTGTTTGAGTATGCTAATGACAGACCTATTATCTTCTCAAGCTTCCAGCCAGATGCGGCATTGCTCGTTAAAAAGTTACAGAGCACTTACCCTGTAAGCACTCTTTGACATTGATAATATCTTCTATGTTTGTGTTTATATTAATAGGGGTTATATCCTAATGATTTTTATCATTATGGTATACTAGGTCTTCTTTTTGACTAATGGGGGTACTGAGATATACTACGATGTGAGGAGGAACTCCTTGGAGGATGCCCTAAAGCTGTGCTTGGAGGGTGGTTTGGAAGGAATTGTGTCAGAGGTTAAGGGAGTTTTTAGAAATCCCGGCGCCGTGACCAAGATCAAGGAGGCCAAGCTTTCACATCTTACCTACGGCAAATTGAAGTAAGCTTTGTTTGATTATCTTCAATTTTTCCATGGAAACTCTTGGTTAGGAAATGTATTACCAAAAAGAAAATTATTGCTTAGGAAATGTGATAGACAAAGGCATCAAAGTCAGGCTATGACAAATCATGGTCAAATATAACCTGCCATGTTATTTCACTCTGACTTTGATTTGGTCATAGCTTGGAATTACAGCTGGGCCGCCTAAGTTGTTTACATTTCCTATACAAGGATTTTACTTTTCGTACATAAGGAGGGAAAACTTGCTAACTAATCTTTTGTGGTTTGTTGCCATGTCACATGTATAATGTCTAGCCATGTTAGCATATAGCAAAGTTGTAATTGATTTTGTTATGAGGTTGTTCTATGGATTATATGTTATGTATTAATTGAGTGGAAATCAATCTTGTTGCAGTAATGTGCCTGAAGCAGTATACATGCAAAATCTAATGGGAATTGATGGAGTGATTGTTGATCTGGTTAAAGAGATCTCAGAAGCAGTTTCCAATATGATAAAGCCATTGAAGGCAGATGAAGGGGAAAGTTTATCCGAAGGGGTGGAAGCAAAGCCCCAATTCTCGCCACGGGAGCTTGCATTTCTTTGGAAGCTTATACCTGAGTTGATAGAGCTTTAATTAATGGTTGTTATACTGTGCCATATACACGCCAAATCAAATAGTTTTTTTTTTTTTGATGATTTTTCCCCTTCATATAGCAGAAACTCCTAGTCGTGGAAGTCAACACCTTACATTTTCATTGTTGTATATAAATTGCTCATTTCCATTTCTTTAGAACCACAAATTTTTACTAATCTTGTTGGTCTTCCATTTGTACGTCAACAAAGTTTATGATAGTTTCGGATTATCAGAAAAATAAAAAGAGAGGTTTATGATAGTTTTAGCTGCTTCTCACTATAATTTTGTAGCTTCTCATTCTCTCGTCTTCTTTCTATGTAGCCTGGATCTGAGTTTTTTGCATAGAACAACCTGTGTCCTTTTTTTTAGCCCGATTAAGAATTTTTATTGAACAAAAGAGAAGCAAACTCCATTTTTGGGCTCTTAGGTGATACAACTTGATGTCATCTTTAACCACTTAAATACACCGGTTGGGTTGAGCGTAAATCTTGAATTCTTAATTGGTTGGATCACATTTAAAGAGCCACCTTCAACAATAATTTTAGCCTTCTCATCCCTATTATTGTTATAGAGACCTTGGACCTCCTAACTGCATACTGTCACTACTACAAGTGGCTTTGATGACATCTCTTTAAATGGCCAGGCCTACTTGCCTTGTTTAGTTGTTTGTTCCATTAACACCTACAATAAATCACAACAAAGTTCAAACTATAGCAAAAGGAAAAGGCCCAAAAGATTCTTCTACAGAAATATGGAAACATTGATAGCATTGATTAATGTCCATTCCAGGGAAACTGATGGGCCACGGCAAATTCAACCATAGAGTAATTGGTTAAGGTCATATCTTTGATAGAAAATCAAGTAGGAGCACATTCCATCCATTCTATAAGTTTTAGTTGCTCGTGAAGTTTAACTTCTCAAAGCTCCTTCTTGTTTGTTTTAACCAAGGACTTGTCGAAGGGAAGAGTAGAGGACTTATAATTACTAATTAGCAGAGAAGGGTGATTTAGATGAAAACTCGTGTTGATTTTGTAGTATGTGTGTTTTGTAGCTATTCTACTGAACATGATAGAAATTAATTCTGAAACACAGTTAAAAGAGATATAATGGTTTTGGCTAGGAAAGGAACAGAAGGATCCTCCCACACATCACACTCAACCAGGGGTAGTGCTAAGAATTTTTGTTTAAGGGGCCAAGTTGAAGCACTAATCTATTTATCAAGATAAACCCACCCCCCCCCCCCCCCCACATATATATACACACATTTTTTTATTATATACACACTTTTTTATTTGATAAGTTATATATATATATATATATACACACACACAACCAAAAAAAAATGTTTAGCATTTTCAATCAAAATTATGTTTGATGGCGATTTTTCATAAAATAAAATTCATTTTTATCATTTTTATAGTGAAATTCTTAAAAAGTTTCATTTTCGATACAAATTATCAAATTTTATATTAAAGTAAGTAAAAAATCTTTCAAATGAACTAATGAAATTTTCAAAAACATGAATGATTTAAAACTTAGAGGAACAAGTTAGGCTTCAAACATATTTGAAGTTATCTTGCTTTAATCCTTTATGTGGCAACTAAAGAGACATTTTATGTGTAGTTTTAGTGATATGATTTTTTTAATAAGTTAATGACTTGTTAATCGCCACACATTGGGTTAAAAAAGATAAATTCAAACATGTTTGATGCCAAACTTTGTCAAATATTTAACAGATATAAGAGTACATTTTACAATAAAAAATAGAATTGTAAAAAATAAAGTTATGTCTCTATAAGCTATAACTTTTAGACTAATTATTTTTTTTTAAAAGCATCATTGGACTAATTCAAATACTTGGAGGGCAAATCTTATTTTTATAGACTAAAATTTGAAAACATTAAAATAATTATATATATTTTAAAAAGTTTCAAAATTCATGGCCCCCCACCCTTGAACATAGCTCCGCCCCTGCACTCAACTCCATTTTTTCTATTTGTAAGCTAGCTCCCTTTGCTATTGAATCTTTGCCACCCAAAATGAATTTTACAAGAGTAATTTTTTGCCTCGAGAGATATTTCAATTTTAGAATTTTCATCCAGTCTTGTTTGATGAGCTGGAATCCTTTTTATTTTGTGATCCGAACTTATAACGCAGAAATGGTAGTGATCATGAAAAAAACAATTCACTATTAGGAGTGGAGGGTATTCGTAATGGTTCCTAGGTTGGCCTAATTGGGCATTTTTTATTAGGTCAAGATACTAATTGATTTTTTGTGTAAATGGGATTCAAACCCCTAATCTTTTATTCCATGACAAGATACTTTACAAGAGCTAACTAAAAGAAAAACTCAAATATTTTCTTATTTGGTAAAAAAAAAAAAAAAAAAATTCAAGAATCATGCATTAAGAGTTTTTTTTTTTTTTTTTTTTTTTTTTTTTTTTGAGGATTTAAAACCTAAATCCCTACTGTGAAAGGTATTTTCTATTTCAAAACCATGTAGAGAGAACCTGAACACCATATATGTCTCTAAATTCTAAAATCTGTCTGCCAAGCTCCAGTAGTAGTGAAGGTTCTATAAACTACAATGTCATTTTTCAGGGGATTTTTTAGAAAATAACTACAAAATCCAAACAATATTATTAGTTAGGCAACGTTTTAAACATATTGCATTTCTAACAATTCGACTTCAGAGGAGTCGATTTTACTGTTCATATCTATTTTTTGCCAGTTGAGTAGATAAAGAAATCGAGTCCTTTGTACTCATTTTTTATACATAGAAATCGACTTCAGTGGAGTCGTTTTCAATACAAAGAAAACGACTCCACTAGAGTCGTTTTCTTTGTATTGAAAACAACTCCACTAAAGTCGATTTGCCAAAAAACACAGCAACACCAACTCTACACAACTTCGTTCTTCATTCTGTAAAAACCCACTTAGGCACCTGGGTTTCTTGCCGACGAACCCAGGCGCCGATTCTGACCGACGAACCCAGCAACACCGTCGAGCAAACGAAGGAACCCAGGTGCCGATTCACCAAACCTCGACGAACCCAGCAACACCGACAAGCAAACGAAGAACCCAGGTACTGATTCACCAAACCCCGACGAACCCCAGCAACACTGACGAGCAAATGTCTAACACGCTCGGATCGGATCAGTGGAGGAGAAGAACACGCTCGTCGGCGCCTGGGTTCGTCAGCGCCTGCGTTCGTTTGCTCGTCAGTGTTGCTGGGTTTGTTTGCTGGGTTCTTCTGTGACGGCATGGGGTTTTTTAACACAACTGAAGAGCTAGTTGTGTGGAGTTGGTGTTGCTGTGTTTTTTGGCAAATCGACTTCAGTGGAGTCGTTTTCAATACAAAGAAAACGACTCCACTGAAGTCGATTTCTATGTATAAAAAATGAGTACAAAGGACTCGATTTCTTTATCTACTCAAGTGGCAAAAAATAGATATGAATAATAAAATCGACTCCTCTGAAGTCGAATTGTTAGAAATGCAATATGTTTGAAACGTTGCCTAACTAATAATATTGTTTGGGTTTTGTAGTTATTTTCTAAAAAATCCCCATTTTTCAGCGCTGAAGCTTGCGAGTTTTCAATTTCCTAAACTAATCTCCAAATTTTAGTAAGAGAGAATTAGTAAAAGGGAGAATTAGTAAATACAATTTGGTAAACTGAAATAATATTGCCACCATTACCTGGATTAAGATCATGATGCAATGAGATCCTCTTCATTTCAAGTGCTCTTCATTTTGTCCATTTCTCAATTAAAATTATTGTCACGTCATTTAAAATTTTAAATAATAGGGTGGTCTATGCACTCTTAGATTTAAAATTTTTAATATGACCCATGAAATGGATTGGTTGGGTTTAGCATTTATATTGACAAACTTTGAACAAAAAGTGTCTTACATGTTATCTTAGAAGGTAATTTCTCAAGACAAAACAGTTGTCAAGTTCTGCATATCAGTTTGCAGTAGACTAGAAATGTATTTCAGCTCATGCAACCCATCAAGTCACTAGGGTATTGTGTTTCCAGGCCAAAGGTATAGAAGAAAACCCTAGGGAACATTAAAAAAAAATTTTGGGAGCTTTACTGATTGTAAATCTGAAGGTACTAGGCATTTTGCGCTCAAAAGCCACTACTGTTTATCAATATTGAAGCTTATTTAGATATGGTGGTGTTGATGTTGCTACTTATTCTAGAAGATCAAAGTGTTGGACTAGAATATTCAAATGGATACTTGAAGTCATGGACAAAGGTTTGCTAGCAACAGACTCCATAACTGAAAAATCCGTAGATTAAGAGATGCGTTAGGTAACATAATTAAGCACTACTAGGTTGTAGCAATTTAAGATTGGACAATTCTAAATTCTAAACACTTTAATTCAGTTAGTGGATTTGTTTTTCCCTTGGAGTTGGTAATTAAAGTTAAGACCTTCCAATGGTTTTTACTTTTTACTTTGAAACTGTGTTCCATTGATTTTCTTTCGACCACCATATTATGAGTTGTTTATTTCCGCCATGCTTAATGTTGATTACGCAAAATTAGCTATGATTGCATAACCAAGGGTTGTTCATAATTTGACTAATTAATAATTTGGCACTAAAATTGGTTTACGGGTAATATTTGGGCTCTAAAAAACTAATGGAATTCATTTCAAATGGAGACCTTTTCCCAACTTGTCAACATTTCTCCCAGCAACCATCCTAAACCATCTGATCTCGTTGCACCCGGTCTTCATCCTCATTACGCTCAATGATCCATGCTTCAAGAAATCTCTCTTAGCGGATGTGTCCAGCTTTTCTTTATATTCAAACAAGACCTACTCTGCTCTTAACATCCTCAAACATTTCGTGCAATATCTAATCCTTTGGGACAAGAAAGTTACTTGTAAATCACTAAATCTACCGTTCTTTCTTGCAAATTTGATTAATCAACAGTAGTCTCCACTATAACCGTGTCTTTGAATCTGCTTATTCCATTTCATATATAGGAGATATATGATATAAGACATACCTCTATACAGACACGTAGAGAAGCATATTGTTACTTAAACTTACTGGGGTCATACTCATAACATCATGAATATGATGTCAACTTGCAACAGTAGTGTGGTCCATTTCATTTTCATAGAGGGTGAAGTCTTAAAGGCATGGAATTTCTAAATTCGGGAACATACACCTAAATAAAAAGTTTTTCCAAGTGTTTCCCCTGGGCTCTAGAACCTTATTGATTACGTGAGTAGTAGTATTCTTTAGAATCACTATCAATGACCTGACTCATCATCCATAGTCATAGAGCACAAGAAAGTGGTTTCTGGAGTGTGACCAAAATTTTATAAGGGAAAATAGGAGTGCAAATTATAATTTTTCACTCTAAACCTGATTATACTGTAACTCTTTCAACTATCGAAACGCATGATTAACCCTCTAAAATTATAAATCAGTTTTAACGTCACTGTTGTCTATTTTGGTGTGAAGTATAATGAAATTTAGTTTTGAAAAATCATTTTATCCTTCTTTTCAAAATAGATGGCTAAGGGGTAAATTAGTCTTTTAATGCTAAATTCGATTAGAATTAATAGCAAAATAGAGGATAATGGGTTATGTGTAATGTATTTTTAGAGTTGAGGGTTGATAGTGTGTATCAATAATTTAGAAGGTTAAAATGTAATGAGACTACTAGTTTAAGGTGTAAAAGTGCAATTTGTGCACACACACACACAAAAAAAAAAAAAAAAAAAAAGTTGAAGCAAACTAAAAAAAAAAAAAAAAAAAAAAAAAAAAAAAAAAAAAAAAAAAAAAAAAAAAAAAAAAAAGTTGAAGCAAACTATCTATTTTTTTTAAGCAAACTATCTTAATGATTTATGATATAGCAGACTAACATGTTTCCACATGTTAAGGAAAGATGCATCCTTCCATGGGAAGAAACCTAAGATATGGTATAATTGCTATTATATTATATAGAATCTACTTTAGGCATATGATTAAAACAAGTATGATAATGAAACAGAATTAGTATTTGATTCTTGGAAGCAAAGTGCTTGATTGCGTGACTTCTCATGGCATATAATTTCGATATGCTTAGAAAAGGATTTTGATTCTTGACCAGCTCTTTTAAATTAACATTAAAAAAAAAAAAAGCTTCTTAATGCTACTGTACTATTGGCTGCATTCTTATCCATATTTTGCATTCTACGCAGCAATGGATGGACAATATCATTTTGTGTAGCTTTGGTAAAACGCATATATGGACAAGATTAATTTTGCACATGCAATGACTATAACAATGTTTGCCCTTCGTTTTTTACAATCCAATCATGATAATTATGTTTGCTACATATGCTCAAACCAAATAGCTGTGGCCCAGGAATCATATTGGAGGAATAACTTCATAATTGATTTGTTGGATTTTACTGGTCATATATAATCATGGGCCAGGCTTGGGTCGAGGTCTATGAAGGCCCATGCAGCCCAAGCTTTGCCATAACTTAAATCTCTACAGAGTACACAGCTGAGTGCTGAGAGCTTTACATGGATTATCACCTGTTAATGTATTTTAGGTTATGGGCTTTAGGCCCAGCTGGTTTACTTATATAGCACTTGTACTTGTACTGCACACATATACTTACTTGTACCGCACACATATGCCTCTTATATAAAGGCACCACATGTATATTTCTTGATTATGAAATACAATACTACGATTCAGTATTTCTAACATGGTATCAGAGCCACTGCTTTGACCTTCTCTTAGCAGTCTTATCTTTATTGGTGTTACTCCACTCTCAACATCGCTTCCGCTATCACAACAGTCGCTGCAGCCTCTCGCCGATTGAACCCCCGACGTCTTCCAAGCGTTGTCTTGGGTTCCGGACCTGCAGCCGCTATCGTTGAGGAGTCCAACACCGCACAATATCACTGCACGTGTCATCCCGCCTCGAATACTGCTCCGATCATATTTCTGAAGGTATCACTGAGATCGTCTTGGAACGATCTACCTGTTGGTGAAAGCCTCACAGCCATCGGAGCGCCCACGCGCTGTCACGCGCCGCTTGAAGATTCTGCGACTGTGCCACACGCGCCACACGCGCCGTCCTCAGGTAAGGCTGAGTCACCCGTGACGTCATCAGTGCCACGTCAGCCCTAGCTTATGTCAGCATCCAGTCACCTGCTGACGTCAGCGCCATGTCATCCTGCTGACGTCATCTACGCTGACTGTTGACTTTGACCGGACCGTTGACTTTGACCGTTGACTTTTCAGGGGTTGACTTTTTCAGTCCAGGTTCTCCTTACCCAGTTTTTCGCGTAGATTTCATTTTTGCAGTCTGTTTTTGCATATTGTGTTTCTATATGGATAAAAAATGATGTTTTTCTTCCTCGCCCCATCAATACTGTATTGGAGGGGAACAAGAATTACTTATCTTGGTCTCAAGCTATGCGCAATTTTCTTAAGGGTCGCATGCTCTGGCATTACTGTACTGGTGCAATTACCATTCCTGTCAAGGGAGCAAGTGAAGAAGATGCTGCCTTCCTTGGTCGCATGATTGAATGGGATAGTCACAACCACATGATCCTCACATGGATTCGGAACACTTCCATTCCCTCCATCTCCAATCTGTTGGGCAGCTTTGATGATGCAAAATCAGCATGGGACATGTTGGCCAAAAGATACTCCACTACTCACGGATCCATGAAATATCAGTTGGTAGTTGAATTGCATCAACTTCGACAAGAACCAGGGCAATCCATCAATGACTACTATGATCAGCTTCGCTTCATTTGGGACCAAATTGACCTTTCTGATCCGATTTGGGCATGCTCAAAAGATGCTCAACAATATGCTACAGTTAGAGATGAATTTCGTCTCTATAAGTTCCTGATGTCACTTCACAAGGACTTTGAGCCCATTCGAGGTCAACTTCTTAATCGCAGTCCTCCTCCCTCTCTTAACACTGCTGTAAACGAGTTGGTTAGAGAAGAAGCTCGGCTTGCAACCCTTCAAGCCCAGAATAAGTTCAATGTTTTGGCTATTACTCCTTCTACTCCTTTCATTGAGCAACCTCAACAATCAGGTGATTCTTCTGCCTCTAGCAATCGTCGCAAGCAGACCAACAAGAAGTTCTGCAATTATTGCAAGCGCCCTGGCCACACCATTGAGACTTGTTACCGTCGCAACAAATCTACTGCTGCTGTTGCTAATATTGAGCCTACTCCGCCGATGCCTTCCATTTCAGCTGAGTCCTAGTCTTCTGGATCCACTATCAATCTCTCCCCCACTGAACTACAGGAGATCATAGCTCAGGCTGTTCGTATGGCTGGTAATGCATCTCTTTCCACTGCTCTCTCAGTTCTGCCCGGTAAGTCTCAAACTTGGCTTTTTTATTCTGCCTGTTGTAATCACATGACACCCCACTCATCCTTGTTCTCCAAACTTGACCCTGCACCACATCCTCTTAATATTCATATAGCTGATGGTTCCACCACGCATGGGAATAGTCTAGGTTTTGTTTCAACCTCTAACCTCTCTGTTCCTGTGGTCTTCCATGTACCTGACCTATCCTATAATTTGTGCTCTGTGGGACAATTAGCTGAACTAGGATATCGCCTTATTTTTTACTATTCTGGGTGTATTGTGCAGGATCCGAGGACGGGGCAAGAGCTTGGGACCGGTCCTAGGGTTGGGCGTATGTTTCCCGTGGACAATCTTCATCTTCCACCTGTTGCTCCTGTCTCTGTTGCTGCTGCAGCTGCTGCAGTTTCTTCCTTACCTTCTCTCGCACTTTGGCATTCTCGTCTTGGTCATGCCTCATCTACTCGGGTACAACAGTTAGCTTCTAAGGGTCTGTTGGGTTCTGTGTCCAAAGACAATTTTGATTGTACTTCATGCCAGTTAGGAAAACAGCCAGCTTTACCTTTCAATAATAGTGAATCTATCTCTAATAGTATCTTTGAGTTAATTCATTCTGATGTTTGGGGACCTTCTCCTGTTACTAGTATTGGTGGATCTCGTTATTTTGTTGTTTTTATTGATGATTATTCTCGTTATAGTTGGATCTTTCCTATGAAATCTCGTTCTGAAATCTTACCAATATACAGTAACTTTGCAAAAATGGTTGAAACACAATTTTCCAAACATATCAAAACTTTTCGTTCTGATAATGCTCTTGAATATACTCAATATGCTTTTCAAGCTCTGTTACATTCCTATGGCACTGTACATCATCTAACCTGTCCAGGCACCTCTCAACAAAATGGTCGAGCCGAAAGAAAACTTCGCCATATTCTTGACACTGTCCGTGCTCTTCTTCTTTCTGCCAAAGTTCCTGCCCTATTTTGGGGTGAAGCTGCTCTTCATGCTGTTCATGCCATTAATCGCATTCCAAGCACTGTCATCCATAATCAGACTCCGTATGAGCGCCTTTTTGGGTCACCCCCTGACTATCATTACCTTCGCTCTTTTGGATCTGCTTGTTTCGTTCTTCTTCAGCCTCATGAGCACAACAAACTTGAGCCTCGATCTAGACTTTGTTGTTTCCTTGGTTATGGTGAAACTCAAAAAGGGTATCGGTGCTATGATCCTGTCTCTCATCGTCTTCGTGTTTCCCGTAATGTTGTCTTTTGGGAACACCGCTTGTTTGTTGAACTCTCTCATTTTCGTTCTTCCCTTACTAACTCTTCTGTTTTAGAAATCTTTCCAGATGAGTCTCCTGTTCCTTCTACAGATACTCTTGATCCTCCTTTGGACTTCTCTATTCCATCTCCAGATATTTTTGATGATTCTCCTAGACAGGTTGTAGATGAACAGGTTGATGACGAGCTACCCCACCTTGAGCCCAGGTCCCCTGCTCCTGCTCCGCCTGAAGATCCTCCACAAGACATTCCACCTCGCCACTCAACCCGGGTAAGATCCATTCCTGCACATTTACTTGACTATCATTGTTACACTGCCCTTGCTACACTCCATGAGCCTCAAACCTATCGTGAGGCCTCTACTGACCCTTTATGGCAGATTGCAATGAAAGAGGAAATTGATGCATTAACCAAAAACCATACTTGGGATCTGGTTACTCTCCCTCCTAGTCAGTCTGTGGTTGGTTGTAAGTGGATCTATAAGATCAAGACTCGCTCTGATGGGTCCATCGAGCGCTACAAGGCTCGTCTTGTTGCAAAAGGTTTTACACAGGAGTATGGGATTGATTATGAAGAGACTTTTGCTCCAGTTGCCCGTATCTCCTCTGTTCGTGCCCTCTTAGCTGTTGCTGCTGCTAGTAAATGGGACCTTTTTCAGATGGATGTTAAAAATGCCTTCCTTAATGGGGATCTGCATGAAGAAGTCTATATGCAACCTCCTCCTGGTCTTTCTGTTGAAACAAACAAGGTTTGTCGCCTTCGACGTGCACTTTATGGCCTTAAACAAGCTCCACGAGCTTGGTTTGCCAAGTTCAGCTCCACCATCTTTCGCTTGGGTTACACTGCCAGTCCTTATGATTCTGCCTTATTTCTTCGTCGCAATGATAAAGGTACCATTTTACTCCTCCTATATGTGGATGATATGATCATAACTGGTGATGACCTCAGTGGCATTCAAGAACTCAAGGATTTTCTTAGTCAGCAGTTTGAGATGAAAGACCTTGGACATCTCAGCTATTTCTTGGGTCTTGAGATCACTCGCTCCACAGATGGTCTTTATATTACTCAAGCCAAGTATGCATCTGACCTTTTATCTCGAGCTGGACTCACTGACAGCAAGACTGTTGACACTCCAGTTGAACTTAATGCGCATCTGACACCCTCGGGGGGGAAACCATTGTCTAATCCCTCTCTTTACAGACGATTGGTTGGCAGCCTAGTTTATCTCACAGTTACTCGTCCAGACATTTCTTATGCTGTTCATCAGGTGAGCCAGTATCTGTCTGCTCCACGATCGACTCACTATGCTGCTGTTCTGCGCATTCTACGATACTTGAAGGGCACTCTCTTCCATGGCCTTTTCTACTCAGCTCAGTCTCCTCTTGTACTTCGTGCATTCTCTGATGCTGATTGGGCAGGAGATCCCACTGATCGCAGGTCCACTACAGGTTATTGCTTTCTCCTTGGTTCTTCTTTGATTTCTTGGCGAAGTAAGAAACAAACTTTCGTGGCCCGCTCCAGTACTGAAGCAGAATATCGTGCTCTTGCTGACACCACATCTGAGCTCCTTTGGTTACGATGGCTTCTTAAGGATTTGGGGGTGTCCACATCCTCTGCTACTCCCCTTTATTGTGACAACCAGAGTGCCATTCATATTGCTCACAATGACGTCTTTCATGAACGGACTAAACACATCGAGATTGATTGTCATTTTATCCGTTCTCATCTTGTCCATGGTGCTCTCAAGCTTTTCTCCGTCTCCTCCAAAGATCAACTTGCAGATATCTTCACCAAGGCACTTCCTAAGGGACGCACTCGTGATTTGGTTGACAACCTCAAGCTGGTCTCACATCCACCTTGAGTTTGAGGGGGGCTGTTAATGTATTTTAGGTTATGGGCTTTAGGCCCAGCTGGTTTACTTGTATAGCACTTGTACTTGTACTACACTTTATTTGTACTGCACACATATACTTACTTGTACTGCACACATATGCCTCTTATATAAAGGCATCACATGTATATTTCTTGATTATGAAATACAATACTACGATTCAGTATTTCTAACATCACCAATCAGTTGGACCACTCTATACCCTTAATTACGAAATTTGATTCTAGCTCTTTGATTATAAAAAAGGAAAAATTAATGGATGCACTAAAAGAATTGATTTAGAAAATATTTATAGAAATATTCTATGAAAAAAGAAAAAAGTAATTAATTATTTTGACAGTTTTTTATATTTTTCATAAAAATGATATTTAAACTTTCTTAAATTGGTCCATTAACAAATGTCCAAAAAGCATTATGAACCCATTATAAAATACTTTAGGAATGCTATAAATGCGTACTCTTGTTTCTCTCATAAATTGTAGGCCGTCCCACTATGAATTTAATTAGTGAGACCCACTATTATGTGAGAAGAGAGAGTGCGTACTTATAGTACTCCCGAAGTATTCTAAAATTACTGCTGGGCATCTCTTCAATCATTGCTAATTTCCCAAGTTACATGCACAAAGTAAGATTAACTATTGAGAAATACGTTAATTTTCTAACTTTTAGCTTCTAGCATATATATTTCGCCTTATTTTGGAGCTGCACAAGTGAAAAATAAAGTAGTTATTGAGTATTAATTAGAAAGACATGATTAATGACCGTATATGGTTAAGTAACAATCGGTGACTTAATTATTTAATGGTAATTTGTGGACACCAAAAAACTTCAAGGATCTTACGACTAAAATATACTAATAACTATGTCTTGTGTTATGAACCGAGCTTTGTCCGAATGAACGTGCATATATGGTTGCAAGGATTGCATGGACTCTACAAGGATATTGGTAAGTGAAGGAAGATAATGCTTGCCGTGCTGTTCAGTTATTTACTTCGACAGGAACAGTTAGTCGATTATCTTTACAATTATCATTTATAACTTAATCATATCATTTGGTATCAGAGTCACTAATTCAAGATACACCGTGCACAACCCCACAACCACCAGTCCAAAATCCATTGTTGCTATCGTGTTTGATGAATGTGCTACAGATCAGCCCTCCATGGTGCATGAAGATAAAAATCTTTCTGAAGTAGAAAAGATTGTTACAATAGTCTTGTGGCTTAAGAAAAGACTACCTCAATCAATGGCAACATTCATTCATTACACACTTTGATTTTGTAATTCTATGAGTATAATGACGTTAACTATAAGAATTTTCTATTCTTGGGTGCTCCCAAAAGATTTTCTAGAATTGAAACATATGTCCAACATTAAAATTCTTATCATTCAACACTTCAAAACTTGAGGTCTAGTTTTCTCCAAACAGAAGAAAATGGTGCGAGACACACAAAGAAATATTTATTTTAATTTGGTTTTGTTTAATTTTGGAGTCCATTGTAATTTTGGAACCCAAGTGGATCCTCAATTGGTTTTCTCAAGTGAATCCTGAGTACAAGATATGTCTTCAATGGGAGAGAAATGTTATGAACCGAGCTTTGTCCAAATGGCCTTGGATGAAGGTGTGCAAGTATTGTATGGATTCTACAATATTATTTATAATAAGTGCCGGAAGGTAATGCTTGCCGCCTTGCCGTGCTAAGATAATGTTTGTCGTGCTGTTCAGTTGTTTACTTCGATAGGAATGGATAGTTGATTAGGTCATTAGCTTATTGCTTCAATAAGGATTGATATAGTGGTAAGATTTATCAAATAAGATAAGTTTGAGGGTATCCTATTATCAACAGTTGTTATTTTGAATTTTCTTAAGCATTGAATTTTGCATTTAAGCAGGGAATGGAATAAAGAAATCAATAAAATATTATTAATAATAATAAATAAATAAAAAGCTTTAACTTCCTTGCAAGAGGTAAATCACCTTGAATCAGCTAAACTATCTTTACAATTATCATTTACAGCCCAATTCATATGATTTTTTTTTCTTAAGCAAAGTTTTTGCTAGAAGTACAAAATCAAACCAAAATATGACAAAAGGAATATATGAAATCCCGAAGAAAAACTTTAAATTCTAAAGGAAAAAAAAAAAGTTAGTCCACGTATCAAAGAAATCATGATTGAGTCGTTTGCTTTCAAGGATTCATGAGATTGTCATCAAATATTTTCATAGATAATCAACCCCTAAATCAAGAAGGGATTTTATGCGATCATTTTATGGAGTACGCCTCTTATAAGCATGTAAGCTACAAATTCATAGAATCGAGCATAAAGTATCAAGCAAAATATGTTCAATGACCATAACATAACCAAAATCTTGGCCATAGTGAAGGCAATTATATCCTTGATTATAAATTTATAAGCTTGTTATGACCACAATGACAAGGTGGTTGAAATCATTGGGAGCCTCTCGAAGAGAGGCCTATATATATGGAGGACCCAAATTTGGAATAGGTACGAAAAATCTACTTCACCCTACGAACTAGACAAATGTGAATTTTTCTTTGAATTACTTTATATTATGGATTGGAAAAACATTCCTACGAACTAATATGAAGAAAATTATGTCCTTTTCTTTTATGTTTTTTTAACCCTGGCTTAAAATACAACTCTACCACATTTAAAAATATATATATATATGTATGTATATAGACACACAACTATAGTATACAGACTACAGTCTACATACTGACATTGGCTTCTTGCCAATTGGCCCGATTAGAGGGCTAAGATTCGTCGGTCCCTGGAGTTTTCTAGCTGGCAGTGGTTATAAGATGTAGATTTAGAGGAATCTAGCTTACGGCTTTGGCCTTATTAGCTCGCAAAAGGTAGAATTAATGTAAATTATTATACAATAATTGCTTGCGCTTTTGCCAACGCATTTACTGCTAGGACTTAGGAGCCACGGCACAAACAGAGAGTTGTTCGGCTTTCAAAGCTTAGGTTTGATTTGCCTTAACTAGTTGTCCAAATAGTGTGATCGATGATTAATGAAAGAGCTCCATTACGCTGCGATACAGTGTCATTGTTCCTGTTGTTGCTACTGCCACTACTAGAGAGGAAGCAAAATATGGAATTTCAAACTAGCATAACAAAGTGGCACTGTTCTTGTTATTGTTCCTAGTGCCACTGACTACACTGTTGGTCTGGGGATCAGATACTAGCTAGCAACAATAAATCAATTGCTGATCTTTTACGTAAACCTCTAAACATTATTATAGGCTACTAAGCTATCACCGTTTATGAAAGGTATTGAAATTAAAAGTAGTAGTATAGTTTGGCATTATTGTACTAGGATGAAGAATTCTAGAGGAAGAACAGATTCCAAGGACCCTACTAATACTATTAAAATTTAAACAGCTAACAAAATAAATGCTCTGATTAAAGAAAAGAGGAAGATGATAATATAGATAATAATCTGAAAAGATAATAAATCAATCATAGCCATCCATAATAACGAATCTCACAGCGCACATTATATTGTTAAATTTTATGTACATGACCCTTCACAACATGGGGCATATACAAACAGTATAGTATTGTATTTGTTTAATGCAAACTTGTTTTCTTGGTTAGAGAAATCAAAATCAATGTGTTCAAACACGCATCTAGAGGTGTAGTGTTCTTAGAAAGTTCAAATTTCAATGAGAACCGTGTGTGTGTGTGTTTTTTTCTGTTGTTGTTGTAGAAATTTGAGGCCAAATGAGAAGTGTGTTTATGGGTGATAGTAATAGTACCCTTTTTATTTACATCATTATCGTGGTTGACCTACGTCTTTAATTAAAGAAACGAGGAAGTAGTGTGTGTGTGTGTGTGTGTGTGTGTGTGTGTGTGTGTAGGAATAGGACTCACTTATTGAGTTTTCATTAGCTGGTCGTTTTCGGGGGAAAGTTAAAACGAAATTAGCCTATAAGATAAGACTACGACATAGTAGAGAGAGAGAGAGAGAGAGAGAGAGAGAGATTATTGAAACGTATAACTTAACGCCTAGGTTCGGCTCCTCTCCAACAACTTTCAGACCAATCAAATGTGTTGTCGTGGCCAGTAATGTCTTGACAAAACTTTCCCACTAAGCATATTTCGAGTAACGCCTTCAAATTTTTATATTAGAGTAAATAATTACTTTCACCTGTCTCAACTCCCAATGCAGTAAGAAACTAAGAATCAATATTATTACGGGTTTCAGTTGACTCAACTAATAAAGTTTTTAATTGTTGAATAAGAGATCTGAAGTTCAATCCCTGTCTACACCAAAATTTGATTAATGTATTGGTCTGATTATAAAGAGCAATACACTTTTCAATGTTCTCTATCCCATTTAAATATTATTTCTTTATCTATTCTTTATTCTTTCTTTAATCCTTCTTTATTTTATTTTTTTCTAATAACTCTTTATTCTTCATTTATTCATTCTAAACTGCTATATTTTTCAAATTTGTAATAGTTTTATTTTTTAAATCTCCCAACGATATAATTTCAAATTTCCAACTATCTATTTTGCTAACATTCTAATTTTAATTTTCATGCTTGCATTATTTTTTTTTTTAGTCTTCATCAAATTTATGTTAGATTGGGGAGGAGGACAAGTGGCTATAAANATTTGGAAAAAAAAAAGTCTTAATTATTATTATGATCATTTTAGCATATCATTGAGATGTAGATGAAAGTGGGGAATAACTCTTCTTTGTCAAGTAGAAAATATTTTTCCATCACTAATGAAAGCAGAAATCCGTTGTAGTCTAGTTGGTTAGGATACTCGGCTCTCACCCGAGAGACCCGGGTTCAAGTCCCGGCAACGGAAATCCTTTTTCCTCTTTTTTTTTTCTTTTTTTTTTTCTTTTCCAATTCCCGGAAATCCTTTTTCCTTTGTTTTTTTTCTTTTCCAATTCCCTCTCTCAGCTTAGACTTTCAAACTTAAAAGCTTAAAACAGTTGAACCTCAACTTTCCCCAATTCCAATTCCTCTCATTTTCTTTTCCAATTCCTTCTCAGCTTGAATCTCAATTTTCCCCAATTCGATCCTTTTCCGATTCCATATCTAAGGTACGCTTCTCAATTTTCCTGCCCTAATTTCAATCCCTTTTCTCTCTCTCTCTCTCTCTCTCTCTCTCTCTCTCTCTCTCTCTCTCTCTCTCTCTCTATATATATATATATATAATCTTAATTTAAGGGATTATTATTCCTATTCATTAACTTCTAATTAATTTCCCCCAAAAATTAAAAAAAAAAGTTTTTTTTTTAGTAAAAACTTGGTATCATTTAAAAAAAAAAAAAAAAAAGTAGGAAGGCGGAAGGCCTCACATTTCTCCCATCAAAACATAAAAATATAAAGGCCACATCCACACGTTTCCTTAAACAACCTAATTTCGTTTGTTCTTAGCAGACGAAGAGAGAGAGGGAAATCATCGATGTGCTTCACCAAGGCAAAGAGAGAGAGTTGTGTCTTCTTTGTCCTCGTCGTTTGCACTGCCTTTATAGCCACTTGTCCTCCTCCCCAATTCCAATGACATTTAGTCCAAATGGGGCAGGTCGGTTTTTTTTTTTTCCTTTTATTTTTATAATTTAATTAGTTTTATGAGAAAATTTGAATTTTGTGATTCCATTGAGATTTGTATTTTTTTTTTTCTGATTATGTTTTGTTATACTTTGTAGTCGTTGAGATAAAAGACTAAAATTTTAATTTTTTGTGCCAAATTTTTTATTTCAATCCAGGTGTAAAATTTTTTAAGGATATAAAATGGATTAGAGAATGAACAGTACTCTCTTGGTAAAGAGAGCTACTGTAGCAACTATTAAAAAAAGTACATTTTGGAGACACTATTGGAGTTGATTTTTGTGGGTTTACTCTCCAAATTTTTTGGTAAAATGGCTTTAGAGAGCTTATTGGAAATGCTCTAACCCATGCACCGGATATGGACCAAATTGTCTCACGACATTTTGAATTCTAATGGGAGACCAATCCAACCATTGGAACACACTACAAGTCTACAATCTCAAGTGGCGAAAAGCTGACATCAAGGTGCCAAACCTTCCCATCAAAGTGAGTATAAGTTTTATTTTTTTTATTTTTTTTAAGACAAAAGCACATTCCCCCTTTATTTATGAGGTAGTTCACAATTTCCCCCTAAACTATAAAATTGAGTAATGTTTCCCCTTAACAATTGAAAATGAAAAAATACCCCTTATCGTTAGTTAAACCGTTAACACATAACAAAATCTTTTGTTTCCTATAATATTTCACAATGAAATTACTAAAATACTCTTGAGGGGGGAACTTGCAAATGACCCAATTATTAAGGGAGAAAAAGTGTAATTTACCTTAATTTTAATATGTAAAACTTCCTATAATATACCATTCATTACAATCTTGTCACATCTTATATTTCTTTAAATGATATAATAAATGACTTCATAAAAAGATACAATTATAATAAATACATATTAAGAAGTATCATTATTATCATCTTTTAGTTTAGAAAAAATAAAAATAAAAGGGAAATCCTAAAAATACTACAAGTTTTACTACATAAAGCTTACAAATTGACGTGGCAATAAATGTGACTGATGGTCTTCAATATTCTCATAATTGAATATTAGAATTGTCCATTTATGATTGGTGACACATCATTTTCTAAGCTCAGTGTAGTAAATGACTTTAATAAATGATATACTAAATGACACATTATATATTTCTTTAAAGGGAAATGCTAACGAGTGCCCTTAGAGTACTGGTTAATAATTCATTTAAAGAAAGTTTTTATGGGAAGTGAAAAAAAAGTAAATAATATTTTGATAGTTTTTTTCATTTCCCATAAAAGTGGCATCAAAACTTTCCTAAGGGCACTTGTTAGCATTTCCCTTCTTTAAATGATATAATAAATCACTTCATAAAAAAATACAATCATAATAAATAGATATTAATAAGAATCATTATTATCAACTTTCAATTTAAAAAAAAAAGGAAAATCCTAAAAATACTACAAGTTTTACTACATAAAACTTACAAATTGATGTGACAATAAATGTGATTAGTGGACTTCAATATCTACATAACTGAAAATTAGAATTGTCTCTTTATGATATGTGACAAATCATTTTGTGAGCTCAAATGTAGTAAATGACTTTATTAAATGATATAATAAATGACACACCATTTCTTTAAAGGGTGATGCTAACAAGTGTCTAAGGGCATTCGTTAACAATCCATTTTAGGAAATTTTTGACATCATTTTTATGGGAAATGAAAAAAGCTATCAAAATATTAATTTTTTTTTCCCCATAAAAACTTTCTTTAACTGGATTCTTAACCAGTGCCCTAAGGGCACTCGTTAGCATTTTCCATCTTTAAATTATATAATAAATGATTTTAAATGAAATAATAAATGTCTTCATAAATGAAAACAATCATAATAAATACCTATTAATAAGTATCATTATTATCAACTTTCAATTTAGAAAAAAATAAAAGGAAAAGTCTAAAAATACTACAAGTTTTTCTATATAAAACTTATAAATTGATGTGACAATAAATGTAATTGATAGACTTCAATATCCTCATAACTGAAAATTAGAATAGTCTTTTTATGATTGGTAACACCTCATTTTGTAAGCTCAATGTAGTAAATGACTTTAATAAATGACACATCATTTCACTAAATGATATAATAAATGGTTTTAAATGATATAATAAATGACTTCATAAAAAAAAAAAAAAAAAAAAAA
>NW_027069994.1:82456-131622 GCF_002906115.3 Quercus suber
TTTTTTTTCACTTCCCATAAAAACTTCTTTAAATGAATTATTAACCAGTACTTGTCATTTTTTTTTTTTGTAAGCTCAATGAAGGTTTTTTTTTTTTTTTATAAGAAAACAATGTAGTAAAACTTTTAGTACCTATAGCACTGCTCAAAATAAAAACATTCAGAAAATTATATTTTTGTTGAACTCTCAGGCATATTGCACAAGTCTAACTAGTTAATAATAATACTACTAAGCGAACATTCTAAACCATAAAATATCTTATATTTATAAATAAATAAATAAATAAAACTATTGATAATATGATAGCTATTAATCAATCATGAAAACCTATTAATATTGATCATAGTAACTTGTGCAATATACACAAAATTTCATTAAAAATATAATATTCTCTATGTTTTATTTATTTTTAAATATGAAAGTTGATAATTATGATAGTTATTAATAAGTATATATTATAATTGTATTTGTTTATGAAGTTATTAATTAGTATATTATTCAAATAAAATATTATGTGGCAAGATTCTAATGGAGTGTGTAGATATAATAAGTTTTGTGAGAAGGGTAAAACTTAAGTACAAAATATTAAATGCAGTACCTTAGATTCCCTAGTTTTATTAAAGCTCCTAATTCCATTTAATTTAATTGTCTTTGAAAAAATAACACCATTTGTAAGTATTTCATTGATGAATGCAACCATGTTTTTTAATTTAATTGGAGAACCTAATATACTACACCAAAATTATTGTACCTAAATTTTTTCACCCCTATAAGAAATACTTCTAGTATTTAAACATATTTAAGATATAGTAAATTACACTTATCCTGCTAACTATTTGATCATGTGCACTTTTACTCCATTGACTATGGGGTGATTTGCAACTCTCCCCTTAAAGTATTTTAGTAATTTCGTTATTCCTTACAACTTACATTTTAACAGTTTTTCTTATATAAATAATTCGATAGAGGCAATAATAGAGGATGGAGAATTTGAACCCTTAACACCTTCATTATAATAAATCTTGTAATTGAATGTTTATTCATGTGGAATAGGGTTTGGTTGAGTTTTCTTTACATGGAATAGTTATCCATAATTATTATTATTTAGTAAATTGAGAAATAACTATTCATTTTTAGAAGTGAAGTAATGAGTAATTCTAATTCATAGTAGGGTCCACCATGAATATGAGAGAAGTAAACACAATTTCACTATACTTCAGGAGTACCTAAAAATTTTCATGATGTAATAATTATTCCTAAATATACGTAATAACCTTAGAAATTATTATATTTCCAAAAATTCACACTATCCCTGTATGCACAATAATTATAATAACTTGCATGTAACCTATGCAAACGCATGGATACATTTAAAATTAAACACAATTTTTATTATAAAAATATAAATAATTAGTAAAATTATTTTAAATAAAATATTTATCATGTAACACATGCATACATATAGATACATTTAAAATTAAACACGATTTTTATTATAAAAATATAAATAATTAGTCAAATTATTTTTTTAAAAGCAAACTTAATTACTCACATATTAAAATTATTACCTAAATTTAATACAACTTATGATCATTTTTTTTCTAATTTTTAATAAGATAGAACGTGTAGTGATCTTTGTTGTATGGTGATTTTTATTGAGTATATGTGATTGTTTTTTTTTTTTTAATTTTTTATTTTACAGTTCATTAATATTAGATTCTTAGTATTTTTCATTTATTAACTCACTTAGTACAAAGATAAAATAAAAAAAAATAAAAAAAATAAAAATAAACTTAAGTGGATAATTATGGTGTGGTCCTCACTTAAATTTAGACACATGGCAAAAAATTAGATTCTAATTTCAAATTCTAATTGAACTTTATCTAAGTCTTACCTATATATATATATATATATATATTATAAAATTATTATGTTTCCGAAAATATAGATATATGGTTTTTTTCCTATTTTACAACCAAATGTATTGATAATGGATTATTATTCCATGACATTACATTCTATTCCTTGTAATACAAATTACAATTCTTAACATAATTATCATTCAATTTCAATGTACCAAATGTACCCTAAAAAGTGTTAGTTGAACTACCAAATCTAATGGGTAAAATATGTAACACCCTTAAGGTTTGGGTTAATACAAAATATAACAAAGGCTTTTAAAAAATATCCAATTTGCTCTCTAAGCATAAACGTCATTTAAAACCGTTTGATAATTCCTTATTCCTCGAAGTCCTCTATTTCCTTCCAACAACTTGTCCTAATTGCAAAGGTCTCATAAGTAACGGTTGCATTATTGCAATTAAATGCGAGTAAGAGTGCATGAGTAACTAATGATGTATAAATAACATCTAGATATGGATAAGGAAGCGAAAGGAGCAACAGATTTTATAACGGTATTAAGTGATGTTTATGCTTATGAAACAAATCGGATATTTTTGGAAAATTTTGTTAGCATGTGTCATCCGCCCAAATCTCAAGGGTAATTTTTCATTTTACCTAAAAATCAAAAATAAAAAAATCAAACAAAGATACATGTAAAAAATTTTTTTTTTTTAAATTTGAAATTCGGGGTCAGCTAAAACGTGTCATACAGTACAAGGAGACATGCTCCTTGACCGAAAAGCAGGGGCAAGTTAGTAGCCGTTTTTGTGATGTCCCAAACACGTTTGTTAAAAAAACAACCCCGTCAAAGAAAAGCAATTTCCACATCCAAAGTCAAGGTTGCCGAGTGGGAATTGGAATTGGAATTGGAATTTCCTCTCACAAAACTCTATATATAAGACAACCTTGTCTTTTCCCATTTTACAGACCAGCAAGGCCAGCCACACGTCTACCTTGCCTTTTCTTTCCTAAAACTTCTCTCTGTCTCGGTTGTTTGCATAACATTATGGTTTGCTTTCCTTCTTTCTAGCTCAACTTGGTTGAGATTACAACTAAATTAGATTTTTTTTTTTATAAAAAAAAAATAGAGTTTAGAGGAGTTGTGGTGAGGATAATATTGGACATGGATCAAAGACCAAACTTTGTCATCCAAGGAGGGTTCAAATTGCCCATTGGGTACAGGTTCCATCCCACAGATGAAGAGCTTGTTGTTCACTATTTGAAGCGCAAGGTTTTTTCTATCCCATTCCCAGCTTCAGTCATTCCTGAGTTTGATGTTTTCCAGACAGATCCTTGGGGCTTGCCAGGTTTGTGAAAATCTCATTTGGTTTCAATTTTTTTCAATATCCTTAATTTTTTGTAGTTCCTAGTGTTGTTTGGCTCAGGAATATGAAAGATTCTGAGACTAAATTCACATGCTATATTACTGTATTTCATACAGTCACATTTTATGCTATAAAGGGTTTTGAAGTTTACATGCTTGTGATTTAAAGCTTATGATTTTATGACCATAGTTTTAGAAATGTTGGTCGAAAATTGAAAAAAGGGTTATCATTTTTTTTTCTTCCCTTTTCAATGGTTTAGGTGATTTAAATGAAAAAAGGTACTTCTTTAGCAGTAGAAAGAGTGTCAATGAAAACAAGAGCAAGAGAGCTGCTGGTTCTGGTTACTGGAAGCCTATTGGCAAAGACAAGCAAATATTAGCTTCTGGGAGCAACCAAGCAGTTGGGATGAGAAAAGCTCTAATTTTTTGTGAAGGGAAGCGATCCTATGGAACTAAAACAAGATGGGTCATGCATGAATATCGTCTTGTGGACTCTCAGACAAACACCTATTCGACCCAGGTATAAACATAGATGAAATTAGAATAGCTACATCAGATGGATTTGAGGGAAAATTATTACAATTTGAATGAAATTGTGAGGGTAGTACTAACCCCAGTTGCAAATATTACTCTAAGCTTAAGTTTTGTGAGCTTAATGATTTTGTTTTTGATTCCATATCCAGGTATCTGAGATTGAAAAGGAAGATTGGGTTATCTATTGTGTACTTAAAAGAAAGAAGAGAAATGAAAAACGAGGCGCTATTTCTCAGCCCTCTAAGAGAAAGAAAGTTCAGAGCTTGGAGGTGATTAGGCCAAGTTTTATGAATTCCAAGGTGGAAGAGAGCTCTGATTTAGGTCCCCCTCAACCTTCTGCATCTTGTTCAAGTGTAATCACTGATATCCGTCCTAATGAGTTAGATCAGGAAGAAACAAGTTCCCATATTAGTTTTTCTTCATTTTCATGTATGAGAGAGGCTTAAAAACCTCATATAGAGAGAGTTCTGTATCGGGTATTCAACAGTTGACAGTTGTGCAACAAATGAGAATGGCCTAAAAGAAAAGAATTAGCATTTTAACTGTGTTTCAAAGGCTCAAGAGATTGTGTTCTGCAAGCAAATCCTTAATTATCAATTTAATAATGTTCCCTTCCATTATCTTTATTAATTTAATGAAATTCAAAGCAATCATAGTGAGTGGAAAAGTGGTGGCACTGATGGTTGCTCAGAATCTAAGGTTTTATTATCAAAAGGCAAATGATTTTTGAGACAAAAGATGATCCAAAGTAATAAAAATAATGAAAGGAATAGATACAATAGGCATCCAAAGAAAGAAGTAAACAGGTTCTGTATTTTTCTAATCATGACTTTGTGAAAAGAAGCATGAACACAAACCAGAACACTAAGATGGTACTGCAAAAAAGCATCTGCACTGCACATGGGGGGTGCCTGATTCAAATCCATCTTTTCTTTTTGTTATTTGTTTTGTTCAATTATAAGAGCATCTGACAAATTCATCAGGAGCAGCATACATCTTTCAATATAAGAAGAACTCAATACCCCATTAACAAATACTTTCCCCCTGACGAATCTTTATGACTTTTTTCGTTTAATGAATTAGTTTAAGCAACATAAAAAAAGCAAAGAGATTCTCAATGCGTTTCCAGTTGCTGTTAATTTCAAATTATTCTATATAAACAATGTGTTTTCTCCTAAAGAATGGTGTTGGTTGTGTTGGAAAAGGTAAAGATTTTTCTATGTACTTCGCTTGGACAGCGCAATCCCTTGTGAGGGTTGAATAAGATTCCTTTTGTCAACCAATGGAACCTAAGAGGAGAAACATCCATGGTTATTTTAGTAATCCAGCTAAGCTAAGTGAAGCAGCATGAAAAATTCTTTTTGTAGGTGAAAATATTGTGAAAAGAAAATGTATTGATCAGAATATTAGAAGCGTGCAATCTCCTGAAAGACCTCAACTTTATGTATGGACCCATTGCAAGTTGGATGACAAATACCACACATGTATGCAGTATATACAGCTCGATAGCATTAAGATTATATTCTAAACTTAAAAGGGATGAGTTATTATCATACGTTAAATTAAATATTAAGATTCTTTTTAGTCTATGCAATCACGTGATAAAATTTAATTAAAAACTTATGCCTTAGCACCTAAAAAATAATATCTAAGTTTTTCCTTATATGTAACCTATATTTCAAAGAACGATAATGCTACTGACAATTTTTTTCACATGTTTCACAATTACTAAAGGGTTCCATTTTGTATTGTGAATTCATATAAATCATGTGTCCACCATTCACAGTACCACTTCAATAATGTAAAAAATAGTGTGAAAAAAGTTGTGTTTGTAGCATTACTGTTCAAGAAGGGATACATCAACTTATAGGATATCACAAACTTGTAACAAACCCACTTAATTTGGAAAATCTGGGAGTCGATGAACATTTTTGTATATGTCTTGCTGAGCTGTTTAGTAGTCTCGAGTGTGGAAGCCAAAGAAACTATGTGCTATTAACTTGAAACATTATGTAAGAGTAAGACTAACAACATTAAAAAAATACATTGTTAACATAAAAAGGGTTAGGTGTTTTAGAAAGAGAGGTTGATGTTTCGGTCATGAAGATTACAACATTAGAATATTGTTTGTATACTTGATGAAGTTGATGTTTCTGTCATGAAGATAGCCACATTTTGCAAGTTGCCACAACAGAAAGAAAGAAAGGGAGGTTCTTGTGCGTGTGTGGTTGGGCTAGAGGCAGAAAAACGGTGACCATGGTTTCTTGAAGCAGTGGTTTTAGCATCTTTGTTAAGGACTATCTAAGGTATTACAATTCTGTACGTCACCTTTAGAGACGCAAAGAGGTAGATAAAAAGAACTGGATTGTGAGTTTTGGCGTAAATTGCTGACTTTTCTGGCTTAAACTTTTGTCAATGAAATGGACCTCGTATCGAATCATTGAAAGATGTCACAACCAAATTAGTTAAAAGGTGTGAATAAGTTTTTTTTTTTTTTTAAGAAATTTTTCATTTTTTTTTTTTAGAAATTTTTCCATGTCTTGTATGGATCCCAGTATATATGAACACTTTAATAAAATACAACACAAAACTCTCACTTTTGTGTGGTTTAAGAGAGGTCATTGGTAAGCAACCTTAATCTTAACACTTGATTAAAAAAATGACAAAATATGAGAGACAAAACAAAATAGAGACTTTAGGAGTTATAATGACCGATATAAAGATAATCAATTTAAAATTGAAAAGTTTGTGTGGTCCAAGAAGTAGATAGGAGTCATGGACATAGTTATTTTATTGGGCTCAACGAGTATCACAAGAAACTCGTGTTAAAATAAGTACAACTTATGGAATTCCATTCAAATCTCAAATATTAGCAAAAGTACAATATAAGAAAAATTATCCGAGTCACTAATTTGATACAAGTCATACAATATATATACGTGTGTACGATTCATGAACCTGCCCAATACACAACTACAACATGACACTTTTTTGCTTTGATTCGTCAAGACATATTGGACAATATGTATCACATATCATTCAATGCCAAATACCATGGTCACAATCACACCCAAAGGTATCTTTTTGTAGCTTTCTTCCACTCTACCAATCATCACAAGAAGAAACTTATTACCAGATTGTTGAATTCCCCCATTCTGTTAGTAAAGTCGGTTATATTGGTACACAACTGTGTGAATTGCAGCTATCAGGTTCGTTCTGTAGTTGTAATGGTTGACTAAGAATTGCTACAACAGTAATGGGGAGAATTGCTCTATCTAAAAGCTGGACAAGATAAAAGACTTTAAAAAGTGAACACATCGTAATCGCAGTATATTTTTACATTAAGCAGCTCTTACCAATTTACAATAAGTAGCTAGATGATTTTTCACTGCTAGCCATCAAACATTTCAACAATCAGACATTAGAAATCCAATCTGCAAATTGAGGAAATTTTGGTTCCTTCAAAATTCACATCATTGTCATAATGGTAGCTTCATCCAGAAGTAATCACTAACTCCTTTTTAACATTTCCCTAGCAAGCCCTAAGCTGCCTGGTCTATTTTTCAATTTTTTGTGCTTTACGTCAAAAAGTGAGAGACAATGAAGTTTTGTAGAGAGTGACTAATTCTTTATACTTTCTAGAGATAATATGGATCTAGCTGCACAAAACTTGAAATCAAAGGGCATTCTTTGTACTTATCTCGTGTACTCACTCACTTTGCAGGTTAAGACTGGGTGCTAATGCCATTTCTCTTTAATTCCAGCAGCACCAAAAACTGCAGTTTTCAATAGCGGTGGTTCTCCACATGCCCTCAGGACTGCTTCATTCTGTACAAGCATTATTAAGATATAAGATGAAACACCTTCTAATAAAGAGACAATCAAACACTGGAAAAAACACAAATGTTAAATAAAAGCAACTGAGCATAAAACAATTGATCATGTGTTATTCTGCACACTTATCCATGGGAACCCCACATGTCCACACCTCCGGAGAACCTCGTGTTGTATTGTTATTTGATCAAGCACCTTGGAAAAATACTACTTTGTTGGACATTTTTTCTAAAGTTGTGTGGGTTTCGTGGACTTGTCTTGTGCGATATACATTTATCCTAGCTCCAAATTACACACACATTGTCCCAGCTCCAACTGTGAAGGAACCCAAATGCCTTACCATTTTTGGGGAGACTCTAATTAATACTTTAATATAACATATAGGGACACTAATTAACAAAAAATCTTAAGGTTTATTTTTCCTAAGGGTTTGGCCCCAATTATGATATTTAATTCCTCAAGTTCTTTACTTTTCTTTCAAGTGATACCTCCACTAACACGTGTATAACCAAGAACAAGTAGTATACGAACCCATTAAAAAGAATGCCCCAAGCAAGTACACGAGACTTAGAGCATAAATTGAAATAAGATGACCTCAATGCAAGTATGCAACTGCAGGCATATCAAATTTAAGAATAATAATGAGAGTATACAACTAAATGAAGTGAAAAAAGTCGAGATTTAGATGCCACAGGATGGTTGAAGCAATGCATGTAAAGCTACAATATAAGATCTACCGCATAAGGTTTTTTAATCTTGATACAAGATTTGTTTCTGATGTTTTGGTTGATGGTCAGTGGCATTGGCCTCCTACCAAATCAGATAGCATGGTTTCCATTCAGGCAGGGCTTTTTACCAAATTAATTTGAAACATGAAGATTCTGTCAGGTGATTGCCTTCCACTTCAAGCCCGTAAACCTGCAACTCAGCTTGGAATGACATTAAGGGCAAGCATCAGCAAGTGGATTGGTACAGGTTGATTTGATTTAGTGCTAGAATCCCTATGCATAATGCATTCCTTCATATTATGGCTTGCTATCAAGGATAGACTTTGTACTTGAGATGGACTAACCAGATGGGGAATATAATTGTGCAGATACTGCAGAAGTTACTTGGAGTGCAGAGAAAAGGATATTCTTTGAGTGCTTCTTCATTAATAGACATCTCTGTTAAAAGCTTTGAATGCTAAATAAAATTTTCTTCATTAGTATAGTGTGGAAAAAAGTTCTCTCTTTATGTCTTGCTAATAGACATCTCTGTTCTTAGCCTGACATTATGCCTTGAAGTGCCCAAGAAGTATAAGGAAAAAGCTTGAGAGTGCTGGTATGTAAATTCACCTTTGCAACACTGTTTACCATATTTGGCTTCAAAGATGCGCAAGGGTCTGTAACAAATAGGTGAAAATTAAGCAAAAGTTATTGAAGTAGATCAAGATGATTTTTGAGCTCAAATTGGCGATTCAAGAATATTCACAAATTCTATTAGTAATAGAATCATCTTTTGTAATTGGAGAGTAGCTATGACTGTACTTAGCTAGCAGCTTTCTAGTGGTTTTTGTTGTTGCAGCATTACTGCTGCTTGTTTTCCATGAGCCTTTATACTTACTATATTCTTTTTTGCAATAATAATCTCTCAGTTTTATAAATAAAATAAAATAAAAAAATCCAATATCAAATCATTTGAAGTAAAACATTCAAAGTTTCAAACCAATGCAGCATCTTCACCCTCAAACTAAAAGAGCGAAAAATCATACTATTTAACTATCTGAATCTGCTATTAACAGGAGAAAATAAGAGCTAAAATCTCCTCAGCAAGCCACATTTATGACTATTAAATGAACATACACAATAAAAACATAAAATTGTATGGTCCATCTCCAATTACCCATCAAGGCAATTGCAATGTGACTTAACATATAACACTTCATTCAGTGCTCTTGCAAAACGCATCCTCTGTATCAACTACTATGAATGGAAAACCTTAAAGTTCACCAAAATTAATGAAAACAAAGACCAAGTCTTACATTAACAATATATTATAAACACACACACCTAAAATAAACAATGTCAACTACAATGCCCTACTTATTTTTATCAAAGTTCCAACTTTGACATAAACTCCAGACTATCCAAATTTGTAAATATGGGTAATTGATTTTTCAAGCAAACTATCTATTGGTAAAAATCCTAGTTAATAAGTTTGCTCCCACATAAGCCAATGCTTTCTACTTAGGAATTGGAATTCATGAATAACAGAATTTCTAGAGTTCATAATTTAACAAACACAATTCCCTCACTGTTTATAGTATAATAATAAAATTAAAAAATATATATATATATATATATAGAAATAACAAGTGAGAGAGAAGACTGGCAAACCCTGAGAAGCTTGTTGCATTTCTAATAAGACATACCCAAATCGTGTTTCTTGACTTTCTTCACTATCTCCATCACTCTGAGAAAGTCTCAGCCCCCAAAACGCCTTTTTCTTTTCTTTTTTTCATTTGCTCTGTCCTCTCTGTCTCTGGGGGTCACTCTCTTGCAAAGACGACAAACAAAATTGCAAAACAATACTGTGCTACAAGTCGTTTTTCCCAAAACAAGATTGTGCAACGTCCTACATGTTGTGAGGACAACACTTCAATAGACTTGACAAACAAGTCGGGTTGAGTGACTTGGGATTTGACCTAATCATGTACAGTTCGCCCTAAAATGGACTACAAAATGTATGACTCTATTCTTATCGAGTATTATGGTCCAAGGTTCATTAGTCTAATAATTTCACAAAAAATAAAGAAAATTTAGAAGTGATAGACCAACTTTCAACTTCGAATGCAATAGTAATCCATGGAAATAAAATCTAATCACCTAAACAAACTAAATGTACAGAGTTTTAAGAATAAAATGTGAAAATCTATAATAAATTTATGAAAGCTACTCAATCTACTTATTAATGCTAGTAGTAGATCCAACGTTGAAAATATAACTATTTGAGAATTACACCTCAAGTTGTCTAGTAATTTTGTCAGTATTTTTGTCTACAATAAAGAAATTTTATACTATGATTTTAGTATACAATATAATTGGATCCATAAAAAATTAACTTTTGAATTTTATAAGTATAATTATTTATTAAAAAGAAAAAAGGGATTAGCTATTACCTTCAAGTCTATATAGTCAACTTTGAGTAAAAATAAAATTACAATAAACAAAATCAAACAAGTTGGGATAAATCAAAATCAAACAAATATGGAAATACAACAACTAAATAACCCAGAAAGAGGAAAAGATGTGAGATTAATATTCTAAGAAAAAGATTGAGAATTAAAGAGAACATTCATAATAATAATAAAAATATAACAATCCATGTCTATGTGAGACAAAGAGCAAGATTTGAGAGGATGAAAAAAATGCAAATAGAAAAAGGAGAATTTTCCCCAAAAAATACAAGTCAATCCATGTAACTCGTTGGTCAAGTCAACTTGCCCTGACTCGCCATTTTAGTGGTTCAAGTATGAGTTGACCCATTTTCCATGGGTTCAAAAAATTCTACTTGAAGATTTGGTCTGAAATACTCTGCTTGAAGATGATAAAGAAGTGTGACCAAAAAGAAAGGTGATAAAGGTTACTGATTAGAGACATAGTTCAAGTAACATGACTTGAAGATTATATAGAACTATGACCAAAGAGAAAGCCAATAAAGGAGGCTATTGATCATTATAGTTCATGATACTCAACCAAGATGGTTGAGGATGCCTGATTAGAAGGAAAGTTCAAGGTTAAATGTATGATAAAGAGAGACGTGCCTATTGAATGTAGTTGAAATCGACAATATTGTCTTATCATAATATATTAAATTTAGAAAGACACATATAAGGTTATCAGGATTCTACTCACAAAACTGAATAAATCAAATTGAACGTGAAGAATTGCTTATAGCAATGGTGAAAGAGATATCTTGATCTAGCAGTTAAAGATATGAACTAATAAAGGCCAAATAAGTCTACTACGATATTTAATGGTCATATAGGGCTAACTTTTAAATTTTTAACATCGTATCAGAAAAGATTAAAAAAAAAAAAATTAATACCATGTTAGAAAGTTGAGAGATTTCTTTAGTACAATAACCAAGTGTATGAGATAATATGAAAGAACAAAATCAAGAAGGTAGTGAGAGTGAGTGTGTTAAGGTGTAGTTGGGCACATCTAAATTCCAGTTAGCAGGGAATGTGCACAAACGTTGCCGTTTTAGTTGGGGCCCAAGCCAAGTTCTAAATGACGATTCGATCTAAAAAAGATATCGTGCATCCTCAATTATCTCAACAACTTCCCAAATGCACATTGCAAATCTTTCTGTTTTTCTCCTCCTTCCAAAACTGATTTTTTGTGTCTCCTTCAACAAAAACTTAAGGTTGTTGTTTCTAATAGTGACAGTAATATAAATATTTGTTTCTCACCGCCAAAGGTCCTTGGTGTTATGGTTATATACATGAAATATGTATGTCCTTCTTAACCAAATGGAGAATCGTTATAAACCAGTAATTAAAGGTGAACAAAAAACTTATTTTTAGCTCTCATTATAACATAATGGGACTAAATTAAGTCCAGAGTTAGTGTTTGTTGACAGCTGAGACCAAATATAGTGTTTTGTTTACATGTCAAGATTTCAGTGCAGACTTTCAAAGGACAAGAGATGAGGAGACAAATGGATAAGAGGTTGCCAATAGAAGTGTAGGGTTCCCAATGCCTCCAACTATTAATTAGCAAAGTGATTGTAAAATTGAAACATATCGCTTCCATGGCTACATATCAACCTAAATATGCAACCCTCGTCGCATCCTTTGCTTATTTCTGAAGGGAAGTTTTTTTTTTTTTTTTTTTTTTCTTCTACATATATATAACACTAAACAAAGCTAGGGGACCCTTTGACTTTTATTGTCTCTGTGCAAAATATAAATGATAGCACTTTCGTCTGCTCCATCTTGATCTCTTCTTTCATGTCACTCCTCCTCAATGGGTTGCGGCATGTCAAAGTATGATCCTGAAGACTCGGTGCTCTTTTGCAAATTCAATGCGCGTCAAAATAATCTTCACCCCATTGATCAGAATGCTTGTTCTGATAATAAGGCTGATCATCATTGCCAAAACAGCATTACTTCGCCGGCAAAGGAGAATGAAAGAGAGTTGGAGACGAAAGAGTTGGAAACCGAAAAGGAGCCCAGAAAGAAGGTGTCAACAGCAAAAGCCGTGCCTGAGGAGGAGGGTCTTCACCATGAAGAGATCGAGGTGAGTAAACAGAATCATGAAGAAGAAGAAGAGGAAAATGAGCTTTTTAATGAGAGGGAAGATTGTATAACTGCTCCAGCATCGCCAAGTTTAAGGGACTGCATAATTGGTCCAGGATCGCCAAGTTTTAGGCTGTACTGCCGGGATTCTGACTCCAAGGGTAGCAGCAAGAATGATGGTGAGTAGTAACAATGTGTGTGTTGACAATTTCAACTAGCTAACTCCTTTGATTTCTATGAAAACGTATAGTTTTTTGCCATTCAATAAAGAATTGATATTCAAATCTCATCTATACAAAAAATAACCTATTGGTATTTTAATCAAATAATAAAACACATTAATCTTCATAAAATGCATGCTATATGGTTTCAAATATGATTGTTTCTTTAAAAGAACAAACACACACATATATATATTCGTTCGTTCATGCATAATGCGATTCTTTTTTCCTGAAATCATGAAATAGAAAAAGAATTCATGAAAAATTAGGTAATTCTTCAAAAAAAAATCATTTTAATACATGATAGTTCATTGATGACACATTTTGCATTTTGTACGTGCTGTATATATATATGCATGCAGAGTAAGATCGTAAGATATTCGAGAATCAATGCAATTGCCATACGTAGGCTGATAAGAGAGATTGATGATGAAATGATTAAAGAAAACGTGTTTAGAATATTTTCTTTTCCTTTATATTGTGAATTTCATATATGGAGAAATTGTTTTAGCCTGGATATTATAAGATAAAATCGACTGGAAGTATTTGCATGACGTTTACTTTTTCTCATTCAAAAAGTCAAAAAGAAAGACCTTAAATTGCGAAGTTTTATGTTGAAAGGGAAATGGCATAAATCTTGTTGCCAATTGCATATGATAGGCCAAACCCATGCATATTATTTCTTTGCAAAGCATGCATTGATCCACCAATATAGTATAAGCTTTTTCAAACCAAAATGAATACGACTAGTTACCAACCGTAGCTAGCACAAATTAAGAAAAATGAAATGGACATTCCAGTTAATGTATATATTTGTTTTCTTTCATTCATATTCTTTTCTTTTTCTTTTTTAATTACTCTCAAACACACTAGATAGAGAAACCCCATTTCTTTATCAACTCGATTGTCTTATTTCTTTATGAAATCTCAAACGCAGCTTAAAGCTCTTCTTGGCTTCCTAATTTCTAGCAAGGCTTAAAAAATTAGAATAGACATAAAATATTGTAGAAAATTTTGCTTGTACTAAATTTAAAGGAAAATAAAGTTGAACTTGGAAAAATTCAATTTGGAAGTCGATTTTTTTTTTTCTTAATCGATGCTGCACGAGGTACAAAGTTGAGAGATTAAACTAACTTGATATTCA
The DNA here is from genome assembly GCF_002906115.3 of Quercus suber. Taxonomy (NCBI): domain Eukaryota; kingdom Viridiplantae; phylum Streptophyta; class Magnoliopsida; order Fagales; family Fagaceae; genus Quercus; species Quercus suber. The sequence goes on from NW_027069994.1 coordinate 96,700, forward strand.
ATTGTATACCAAAAACTATGCATTAGAAGTATGAAGAAAACATGGATTCTAGAAAAAATAGTAAAACTATATTGTTTCTTGCGAATAAAGGATTTGTAATTGAATCCTACCTACCCAAAAAGAAATGTATTGGCGTGTCTTGGTATAATGGTAAAGAACAATAATTATGAAATGGACGCTTTGAGTTTAAATTCTATCATACCTAGCTATAAAAAAATATTTATAAAAAAAAAAAAGTAATGAAGAAAGTTATTGTTTGATAGAGTCTCTCCCGTGTTTATGAAGCTAAAGAAATTAAAATGCGTACGATATGTGTCATGGGCTTGTACTTATAGATAGGGATCATGATTTGATTATAAAATTGTAAAATTTTTAATCAGACTACTAGCTAATAGACGCTTTGAATCCAAATTAAGGTTACGTAAGATGTTACAACATATATGAAATGATATAGTTATTCTACAATATTCATAATCGTTGTATAGTTCATATCTAGTTAATGTCTTGTTACTTCTATTCCTTTTATCAGGGTTCCAGAACCAAAGTAGCCAAGAAAAAGAGAAAAGGAAGAAGATTACTAAAGAATATCTTACACAAGTGCCGACCAGCAGGAGCAAAATAAAATTCTTTAATGTGTCATGCCTTATGATGGTAGCAAATCAAAGACAAAGGCATTAATCTATTCCCTTCATCAGCTTAATTATATATATATATATATATATATCTTCTTCATGAATTTCTATGTTCTTGAAGAATAGGAAACAACTATCATTTTTATTGTTTTATTTATTTATTAGGTATAAATTTGATTACCATGTTGTTGAGACCATTCTAAATGCTTTGTATATATAGTTATATATATATACTGCCATAAAAGAAAAACACAAACAAGTTTGAGTTTCTCAGAGAAAAACCCTCGGAGGAATTCAAAAGTACTAGGATTTTAAGAATCATGGCCAGGGAGAGGTTGAGCGAAACTGCCACTCGATCACGTGAAGAAGACGCAGAGCCCCAACGGAGCACTAAAAAGGTAAAGGAAAACCACAGATTGGGCTCCCCACAGCCCGCACAGGAGGGAAGTAGGTCTTACAAGGAAAAACTAATTAGAGAGATGCCTGGGGCTTTCGAGCAAGCTTTCAGCTTTAGGAATTGTATGAACACTAAAGTGGAGTCTAACGATGAATTTCCAGAGCTACCAATCGGGGAGAAGGCCGTGAAGTTCTCCAAGAGCACAAAAATGAGAATTAGAACCCCATGCACAAATGCACTGATTGTTAAGGTTTTCGGGAAAACAGTGGGATACCATTTCCTACACTCTCACATTACTAGTATGTGGAAACCTGCTGGGAGAATGGATTGTGTTGATTTAGGGAATGACTTTTTTCTAATCAAGTTTCAAGCCAAGGAAGATCATGCCAGAGTTCTTAGGGAAGGGTTGTGATTCGTAGGAGGGCACTACTTCTCTATTAGATGTTAGGAGCCTAACTTCAAATCATCCAAGGCAAACCTTTCAGCAGTGACGGTTTACATCCGTCTCCCTAAGCTCCCAATAGAGTACTATGAACCAGCAGCATTGAAGGAAATAGGAGAAGCCATCAGACTAGTTCTGAGGATTGACACCCACATGGCAATTGAATCCTGAGGGAGGTTTGCTCGGCTTTGCATTCAAGTGAACTTCAATGAACCGATTGTCAAACTTTTGAAGATGGGGGGGATTGATCAACCCGTCCAATATGAGGGGATTAATTCTTTGTGTTTTGCATGTGGTCGAGTTGGGCACAAGGCGGAGTTTTACCACTACAAGATCAGCTTGCCGGAGAAGGGAGGAGCAGAGGTTGAAGCAGATATCAGCCAAGATGAAAGAAAACAAAAAGGGTCAGAAGTTGCAGAAGATGCTTTTGGACCTTGGGTCCTTGTTGCATGAAAGAGGCAATCTCTCAAAAACACACCAAAAGGCAGAAGCTAAGCTTACCATTTAGGAGCAGAAAACCAATCCCCAAGGCCTGGCAATGTTCCTACCTCAGCCAGGTGTGCTCCGGATGCTAATAAAGCTAATGGGGATAGCTAGGAAATAGCGCGAAAGGCTTTTTTAAACCCGAATTTCTGTCCAAAACGAGGTGAGCAACTTGATGAGCCCGTTACCTTGAGTAAGCCCATGCAGGGGGGTAAAATAGTAAATGCTAAGCCCAATATAGCAGGCCCAAGACCCATGAAAACAAAAAGGAAAACTCGTAAGTCAATGGATAGGAAAGAAAAATGCAAAAATACTGTCCATAGTTTGGAAAGAGGTGGGTGCTTCTCCTTTCACCCAGTCAACGGCAATAGGTGAAAGGATGAGCTTTTTGGGTTCATCGGAATTTTCTAGGATGGATTTTCAAGGATTCAGAGCCGAGGTTCAAGTGCTTCCATTGTGACTTCGACCGGTGCAGGCACTCATGGGAAGGAGCAGATTTCCAATATAAGTATGGACTGAATGAAGGAGGCTGAGCTTATAGAGGTAGTTAGCGGTGAAGATGAGATGGAGAGCAACCAGAAGTATACTTCAACAAGACCACCCCTGATGGAGATTGCAAATAAGGAAAATCATAGTCCCTCGGAGCTCGCCATTATGCATATTTCGTCCAGTTCCTTGAAAGGGATCGACCCGGCACTACGAACAGGGCAGGGGCAAAGGATGAGATAAATGGGGGAGTGGTTGGCAAGCTTCATGGTGATCAACTGGGGGGCCCCGAGGCACCTATTGAGGACATGCTATGTGAGGAAGGAGGTGAGGCTCCAAACTCCTCCTAAGATTCTGGTTTTTTTTTTTTTTTTTCTTGATCTGTAATTATGAATTTAATTATCTGAAACTATAGGGGTACTCTTAACCCCACCTTCTATACTAATGTTATTGATTTGGCTTGTATTCACTATCTTGCTATTTTGATCCTAACTAAGACTAAAGCTAGTGGTGATAGGGCAAAAAGGATTGCTAATAGGTTGCTTTTTCATGAGGCAATATTTGCTAATGCTATTGGTTTATCTAGTGGTTTGTGGATATTTTGGGATAGCTTTCGGGTGAGTGTAACAAAGCTTGCAGCGACGGAACAAGAAATTCATGTGTTGGTCACTCCAATTCATGCTAATACTTTGTGGTTGCTGTCTGCAATTTACGCCAGTCCAAGATTTGCAGAGAGACGTCTTCTTTGGGATAATTTGAAGAATATAGCTGATCTCCATTCTTTTCCCTAGGTGATGGCAGGGGACTTCAATGAGGTTTTGATGGGGAAAGATAAATACATGGGGAAAGCTGTGAACATTAGTAGAGCTCTACATTTCCAAGAATGTCTTGACTCCTGTAAGATGATTGACATAGGCTTTTTGGGGACCCATTACACGTGGTCGAATCAGCGTCCTCTAACTCACCTTATTCAAGAAAGAATTGATAGGGTATTTGTCAACGTGGAGTGGAATGGTTTATTCCTTGAAGCATCTGTTCAGCATCTTGAAAGGGCACATTCTAATCACTGCCCTGTTTTGTTGTGTCTGAATAGGAGTCAAGATGTCAATTTTCCACGACCCTTTCGTTTTCAGCTAACGTGGTTGACCCACCTAGACTTCCCGAGGGTCGTGAGAGAGGCTCGGGCTAGCCTAACTAGGCTCCCTGTAGCAGTTTCAACTTTTGTAGATAAAGCAAGAATTTGGAATAAAAATGTTTTTGGAAACTTGTTTCATCGGAAGAAAAGAGTTTTTGCTAGACTCGGCGGTATCCAAACAGCCATGTCGATCAATCCTAATAATTTCCTGGTGAATTTGGAGAGAGAGTTGAGAGCTGAATATCATGAAATTTCCAAGCTAGAGGAGGAGTTTTGGGCCATGAAATCTCGGATAACTTGGTTGGTGGAAGGGGATAGGAATACTAGTTTCTATCACACCTTGGCTCTGGTTCATAGAAGGAGAAACCATATTTCATACATGAAAGATAGTGTTGGCAATTGGGTTCAAGGGGAAAGAGAGATAGCTGATTACATTAGAAAAGGGTACGCAGAGCTTTTCACGTCTAGCCAATGCTATGCTTTCAGGTCTGCTTGGAATCTTCCATTTTGGAACAATTGCCTTAATGAGGTTGAGGCTAAGAACCTTATCCGACCAGTCTCCAGCGATGATATTACTACTGGTTTATGGTTGTTTAAGGCTTTCAAAGCTCCCGATCTCGATGGCCTTCATGCAGGATTTTTTCACCGCTTTTCACCGCTTTTTTTTCAGTCTTTGTAACACAGTTTATAAGATAGTCACTAAAATCATTGTGGCTAGACTTAGGCCCTTACTTCCTGGACTTGTTTCTCCACTTCAAATAGGTTTTGTGCTGGGTCGAAGAGGGGTTGATAATACCATTATTGTACATGAGATTATTCATTCCATGTCTAGGAAGAGGGGTAGAAGTGGAAGCATGGCAATCAAAATTCACTTGGAAAAAGCCTATGATCAGCTTGAATGGAGCTTCATTAGAGATACTCTCACTCTCTTCAAGATCCCTAACCAGCTAATCACCTTAATTATGAGTTGTGTCTCATCTACGTCTATTTCCATTTTATTTAATGGAGGTGCTTTAGAACCTTTCCTCCCTTCGAGGGGTATTAGACAAGATGATCCCCTCTCTCCTTATCTTTTTATATTGTGTATGGAATTTTTGGGAGCTTTCATTGCTGATAAGTGCAATTCCAAGCTTTGGAATCCCATTAAGGCTTTTTAGAGTGGTCCGGCCTTCTCCCACTTATTTTTCATGGATGACTTAGTTCTCTTCGCAAAGGCTGACCGGAAGAATTGTGTGGCGATTAAGGAGGTGTTGGATTCCTTTTGTAGCATTTTTGGCCAAAAGGTGAGTCATGAGAAACCCCGAGTGTTCTTCTCCCCCAATGTGTCTCCTGAAGCCAGGTCTGAGTTAAGTGACATTTTGGGCTTCCACTCCATTCCTTCATTAAGGAAATCCCACTATTAAACACTCAGCTGTGCCCCAAGACTTTGGGTTTATTATTAAGAGGGTGTAAAGCAGACTAGCTGGGTGGAAAGCTTATCTGCTCTCTTTTGCTGGCAAACTTGTCTTGACACAAGCTGTGACAACCACAATCCCCAATTTTGCCAGCCATGCGTCGCTCTTCCCGCTAAGATTCTGATTAGCATTGATAGACTTAGTCGTAATTTTCTTTGGGGTTCGTCAGAGAATAAGAAGAAGCTCCATTTGGTGAATTGGAAGAAAATAGCAAAGCCCAAGAAGGACGGGGGTTTGGTTATCCAAGCTGCCAAAGCCAAGAATGTTGCCAACCTAGCCAAGTTAAATTAGAGACGTCATACTGAACAATCCTCTCTTTGGGCCAGAGTCCTCTCCCAAAAGTATTGCTCCTCGAGGAGGTCGTTCATGGCTCGGTCATTCAAGTCTTGTTCAACTACTTGGTCAGCTATCCGAAAGGGTGAATTAGTCTTCAAAAGAGGAGCGAAATGGGTTGTTGGCAAGGACAACAAGCTCTCTTTCTAGTTTGATAAATGGTTAGATCGAGGTCCTCTGCAGAGCTTAATTGCAGGACCCCTTTCTAGGGGGGAAGAGCAGATTGCCTTGAAAGATGTGATTGGATTCTCAGGTTGGACTTGGAGTGGATGCTCGTTCTCCTTTCCTGAAAGACTAACCTTAGAAATTAAGGTTACCCCCATTTCCTATTATGCTCGTAATGCGGGCCGCATCACTTGGTCTTCTTCTCCGAGTAGGGTGTTTGAATTGAAAGAAGCTTATAACCTTGCAAGTATGGATGAGGAAGGACAGTACACATGCTGCTTTGATGGGGGTTGGATTTGGAAAGTCTCCACTATCCCAAAAATTAAGTATTTTGTGTGGCAGTGCTTACATGAGAGCATTCCGGTTAGCACTGTACTTGCAGCTAGGGGTAGGGATGTTTCTCCAGTGTGTCAGTTGTGTAGAGAAGGCTCAGAGTCCATTTTACTTGTTCTTAGAGACTGCCATGTAGCTCGCACCCTTTGGTTCTCTTTATCTCCTCCTATGGCTGAGTCTATTTTCTTTGGTCTAAATTCCTTAGAATGGATTAGGCAGAATTGTTGCAGCTCTAAAACTCCCCCTAATTCGGATATCAAATAGGGAATCATATTTTCTTTTGGAATTTGGACACCATGGCTGAATAGGAACAGTGTGGTGTTTAGACATGAGAATGGTCAGAGAAATTTGAAGTATGATGTTCTTGCAAAAGTAACGAAATTTACCTATGTTGGTCTTAATGCAAAACAAATCTCAACCTGGAGACAGATTGCAATTTGTTGGCTTTTTCTTCCTCTTTCCTGGTCCAAGCTTAATTCGGATGGCTCTTCGATTGGTAACCCGGGTAAGGCGGGTGGTGGAGGACTAATTCGAAATGACAAAGGAGAGTGGCTGAAAGGTTATGCTAGGAATGTGGGGTTTTCGACTAGTGTCACTGTTGAACTTTGGGCTTTGCACGATGACCTTAGACCATGCATAGCTCTCAAGCTTCTTGCTGTGATTATTGAATTGGAGGCCAAGATTATTGTTGATTTGGTGTAGAAAATAGATGGACACCGAAATTGCATTGATGCCCTTGTGAGTGATTGTAAGATTGAGTTAGGAAATATCCCTAGAGTCCAAATTAATCATTGTTATTGTGAGGTGAATAAATGCGCTGATGCGCTTGCTAGGAGGGCAGCTTTGCTCTCTCAAGACTTTGTAATATTCTTAGACCCCCCAGCGAAAGTTTCCTTGCTTTTGAGTCTTGATTCTGCCTGGGTGGCCTATGATCGTGTTGTTTCTGTTTAATATTTAATGAAATTTCATTTCTACCAAAAAATAAATAAATAAATAAATAAATATATATATATACTGCCATTTTGTGCTCTGTATTCCACTACAGCTCAAGTTATATAGTTTATTTAAAATATATAAAAAAAAATTTGAAAGGGGTTATATTGTTTATTGTACCATGCAGCTTATATGATCTTGATTTCTCTCTCTTTTTTTGTCTTTTTAGGCTCAAGAAATATTAGTCTTATATATTTATCTTGATCCTAAAATTTGATCACTTCAATATAGTAGTGTCACGTCATGTGTACGTGGTCATTAGTCATCTCCTAAAGAAAATATCTTTATGTACTTACGACTGTTAAATCATAAAAATTGTGGCAAGCTGTTGCATGCGTCCTATTGTGGTTAATAGAGGAATAGTACAGAAAACGAAGACTTAAGGCAGAGAAAAAAACCCTATCTTACTGGGCACCGACTAACAATGTGTTAAGGGACATAATAGATAGCTTAGCCTATACTTCAAAAGGGCGGCTTTAATTGAAAACGGCTGCTCCTTATTGTGTCGTCATTCTTAGAATTCAAGGAAAATGCCTTTTTGACCGAACAAAATGTCTTTATTCAAACAAGAATATCTTCTAATTCAAATTATTCAATTACTCAAAAGTCTTAAAACTCATGTAGCACATAGTTGATTAAAGAAAAATGATGAAAAGATGTCGATCTCTCATGTATCTAAAATTTCCTGGTTTCTTCACCAAGGTAAAGATAAAAGAAAAAGAAAGCAAAGATTACCCGTGCTTCTTGGTGAAGTTTCTAATTAATTGGACTAACAAGGACACCCAACGTACACTTTTTCAAGTCTTCCACACAATGTATTACTCTTTAGGTTAAAAGCATAGAAGGACGATCAATTTGTGAAAAAATTGTGTGTGAATGTGATCATAACTAAACTTATTTATAAAAAAATAAACCTATGTTTAAGGGATTTTGACTAGAATAGGAGTCTGCAGTCTGCATACACACCTTCAAGTGGATTTAATCATAACTTAACCTTGACCCGTAAACTAACATCATGCTTTAATGAATCAAACTTAGGACATTACTTAACCAAATTCACATTAGAATAAGCTTTTGTTGCTAAACCATCAATATTAAAAAACGAAGACTTAAGGCAGAGAAAAAAACCCTATCTTACTGGGCACCGACTAACAATGTGTTAAGGGACATAATAGATAGCTTAGCCTATACTTCAAAAGGGCGGCTTTAATTGAAAACGGCTGCTCCTTATTGTGTCGTCATTCTTAGAATTCAAGGAAAATGCCTTTTTGACCGAACAAAATGTCTTTATTCAAACAAGAATATCTTCTAATTCAAATTATTCAATTACTCAAAAGTCTTAAAACTCATGTAGCACATAGTTGATTAAAGAAAAATGATGAAAAGATGTCGATCTCTCATGTATCTAAAATTTCCTGGTTTCTTCACCAAGGTAAAGATAAAAGAAAAAGAAAGCAAAGATTACCCGTGCTTCTTGGTGAAGTTTCTAATTAACTGGACTAACAAGGACACCCAACGTACACTTTTTCAAGTCTTCCACACAATGTATTACTCTTTAGGTTAAAAGCATAGAAGGACGATCAATTTGTGAAAAAATTGTGTGTGAATGTGATCATAACTAAACTTATTTATAAAAAAAATAAACCTATGTTTAAGGGATTTTGACTAGAATAGGAGTCTGCAGTCTGCATACACACCTTCAAGTGGATTTAATCATAACTTAACCTTGACCCGTAAACTAACATCATGCTTTAATGAATCAAACTTAGGACATTACTTAACCAAATTCACATTAGAATAAGCTTTTGTTGCTAAACCATCAATATTAACGGTAGCTTAAAAGTTAAACCTACCCTAACCATCAAAACTATTAATTTCAAAAATGAAGGGTCAGTCTGGATACCACTTATTACTAAAAACTGAAAACAAAAAATATTATAAAAAAATAATTTTTAAATGTGTAAATAATGCCGTGGAACCCATTTTTAATATTTATTTTGCTAAAAAAATGTTTGTAGGTCCCATGAATAGTACCGTAGGACCCATTTTTAATGTTTATTTTGTCTGAAAAAAGAGGTTTGTGGGTCCCGTGAACAGTGCACAGGACCCACTAAAGGAAAAAATGTGCCGCTGAGAAGCACAAAACACACTTCCCAAACGCACACTAAGAACGAAACAAAAAAGAGTAAATTCTCGTAACAACCATGAATGATCTTATTAGTCATCTCCTACTTATGTAGTAGGATGTGTGCAACATCATCAAGGCTAGCCCTAGACATTTGGGGGGCCTTAGGCAAGAACTAAAATTGGGTCTTCTTCAACTCCACTTAAAATTCTTACAAAATAGGGCACCCTCTTACTAATCCATGGTTTCAAAACAAACTTATCCTTTTTTTTTTTTAAGGAAAATTATGATACTATACTAAAAAATAAAAAAATAAAAAAAAAAAAACCCTCATCGCACATGCAAAGCGCATTAATTAATATAATGTTTTAATTTTATATATATATATATATATATAAATAGTGTTTTAAAATATTCAAAATAAGTGGTCAATTTTTTTTTAAAGAACAAATTTGGTAAATAAAACTACATTTCTAGAACCTTCATTTCAAATCATTTTTCTCATTTCCAAGCTTCCATCCATGTGGCCACCTTTACTCCTCAACTTTCCAATTACATTTATTCTCTCATATATTTATTTATTACTAAGTAAGTTTACGATTTTTTTTTCCTCAATTCTTCAGACTCTCAACTTTGTCTTTGTCTATTTTCTCCTCAATTCATCTTTCTTTAGAGGTTAAGGATGATTTTTTTTGGGGATAATTGATTTTGTTTAGAACAAAGAATTTTTTGAGATACCAATATTTACAAGGATGTTCCAGATTTTTTGTTCTTTGGTCGAAAAAATGTATAAGATTTTTCATAGTTTCATTTGAATATTTTTTTTTTTTTTTAATTTCTACTACTCCTTCTTTTTCAAAATTTTGAGGGCTCCGAAGAGACCTTAGGCAATGGCCTAATTGGCCTAGTGGAAGGGCCGGCCTGAGCATCATGCCATTCTTTTTGCTTTTTATTTTCTTTTTAATGAAAAGCATCATTTTTTTTTTTAATTAATGTTAGATAGACAATGAATGTTATTAATGTTTTCTTCAAATATTCAACAATATAATAAATAAATATTTAAATTATTTTTTTATAATTGGTAACACATTTACTTTTAAACATAGTAAAATTTTTAATTTCCCTAATTTCATGTCGGATTATAATGTTGCCTGAGTTCATTAAGACTGTTTAAATTTGTTGTCAAAAGACTGTTTAAATTTGGTCATTAAAGACTTTTAAAGTATCAAAAAGAGGATTTATGTCAAAGATGTATGACTTTTACGTACACTCCTCAACCAATATGACAGAAAGGTAACCACCATACTTTACCAAGTTGATGAACCAAAATCCACCCAATTAGTTTGACTGAAACTAAATTTTTTTATGATCATTTATTTTATTATTATTATTGTACCGATAGTTTGAAGAGATTTATTATGGATATTTCTATTGAAAATACCAAAAAATGTCAGTTGAGCTACATGACTCTTAATATTATTGTTATTATTATTCTTAATAATGCGTTAATATTAATTTTTGAGTAGTGTTAAGAGTACCACAAATTTTACTACAATAAACTTATAAATTGATGTGTCACTAAGTACAAAGATTAAATTCAAATATTCATCTATAAAGTAATTGAAGTTCACCAATCACATTTATTGTCACATCAAATTGTAAAGTTTAGATGATAAAACATAAAACTTGTTATATTTTTAGCATTTTCCTTATTATTTAGTGGAATTGACAGATTCTCTTTATGAAGAGAATTAAGATTCGAATTCCCCCTCTCCTCACATGTTATAACAATTGAATAATCAAATAAAATCCATTAATCTTATTAAATGCATAACCACTAAATCTATTTACACGATTTTTTTATACATAATGTTTTACAATTTATTGAGATGATAAATTGTAATTAATGAATAAAAATATGTTAATGGTGAACCCATATATAGATAATGTTAAACTAATCATAACTCATTATCTCATTAAATTATAAATTTATTTGTGAAATTGTGTACCTAAGACTTAGTCTTACACACTTTACACACCTTAAAATTATATTATTCTCCGGTCTTACCGCGACATACACAAGATTGAAAATTTGATATCAAGTCTAGGGCAATAAGCTCTATTCATAATGGTTTTAAAAAATCACTACAGTCAAAAAATCATTTTTGATCTCAGCTTTTGTTTTGTATTGGTTTTAGAGATTTTTACCATACCGAATTAGTGCTTAGTTCCCAATTCAACCAGCCAGTTTGGTCTAGTTTTTAAAATTATCCTATTAATTAAGGACTCGTTTGGTAAGAAATTTCTAATAATGTTATTTAAATTTTGTAAAAATAAGCGTGAGTGAAAAAGTGTGTGAAAATACATGTTGCGGTGTTTAAATAACAATTTTCATTGTTTAAACATCGTTACCGAACAAGGCCTAAATAACCTAATAACATAGGGTATTGTTGACAAATTACAAATATATAAAGGGTGTTTGGTACATACATTTAAAAACATATATTTTATTATTTAAGAATATATGTAAAATATGTGTAGGTAAAAAAGTACGTAAAATATATATAATATTATTTAAAAACTAAAAATTATTGTTTGTATCAGTGTATTCAACAGTCCATAATCTTCATCCAAAAAATAAATAAAAAAAGTGAAAGTGCAAAATCTAGTAGTACAGTAGAGTAGTGGTAGTAGACATGGCAAAACGGGCGGGTCGGGTCGGGTCAATCGGGTTACGGATCACGGGTCAAAACGGGTCACTTTAAGCGGGTCAAAATTGGGTTCTGGTCAATCGGGTTGCGGGTCGGGTCGGGTCGGGTTGACCAGTATTTTTCACATGAATTTTTTTTATTTAATTTTTATATAGAAAACAACATGTATCTGTCATTTGGAAAGTTATGCAACAAATTACTTAATGTAAAATGCATTATTTTGAATTCACCACTTATATCAAGAATGAACTCAATTAAACTTATTAATACTTATTCAACAATTTTAAAATTATACAAATCCTAACATTACTATCTAAAACAAAATAACACAAAGATAAGTAAAACAAATACACAAGTTTTATTTCTGCACAATATCAACATTCCAAATATAAAACAAAATTACAAATGACTTATTGGATAACTCATTTGATAAAGAATAAAAATATATAAGAAATTTACAATCTTGAAAATTAATTTTATAATCTATTATCAGTTGTGGTTGACACTCTATTTCAATTTGAGATATACTTTAAAATTTGATTGCTTACTTATTTATACATGGTCTCTTTTATGAATATCATATTATTGTTAAGCAACACACACTCTAGGATATATCATAATTTATTTTGAAAAGCTGTTTATTTTGGACATAAATTATTAAAAAATAGGTCTAAGTATTCATAATTTATGCTAATTTGATACTTTAGCTTCACTATTTTCACACTTGTGAATATTTCTTACATGTCTACAATTTTAAATCTATGTTTTTAACTCTACTGTAACCAGATTATCTTGCATGTACTTTACTATTTGATATCTAAAAATATTCACTCATTACAGAATGTTCAACCATTAATCTTTCAATTAATTTGCATATAGTTATGTAAATGTATCAATTGTTTCCTTAAAGTTCACAATAAATAATTAAACCAATATTGTCTTAGTTTTACTATTTTTTTTACCCAAAAAAAAAAGTTTTAAAAAAAATGGTTCGGTTCGGGTCGGGTTGCGGGTCGGGTCGGGTTGACCCGCAAAAAACACGGGTCGGGTCACGGGTCAACCCGTTTTTGCTTCGGATCAAAAAATCGGGTTTTGGTCGGGTATTTTTCGGATCGGATCGGGTCGGGTCAGAAAATTCTGACCCGTTTTGCCATGTCTAAGTGGTAGGTTGCAAGTCATTTCAAAATTCAAACAAAATTGGAGGGCTAAAGTGGTAAAATAGGCAATATTATTATTATTATGAGCAATGAGAGCGGAAGTGGAGGTCTGACCCACCTATCAACGGTCAAAGCAAACATACAGTTTTCGTTCTGTTCTAGAACTGCTTCTTTCTTTTGCTTTCCTTGTCAGCAACATCTGACTTTGACTGTTTCATTCATTTTTTTTTTTACAACTGGAACTTGGAACAAGATAACTCGCTTACTCTCACTCACACAAACGGATCTATGGTCTATCACCATCTCCACCACGTGTCTCATTCTCTACCTCCCACGTCATTATCCATACCAGATCTGAACCGTCCGAGTCATTCCGTCCTTTTCTCGGTCTATGATTTTCACCATCTCCTATGGCCCCACATAAAATACATTATTATCCTACGACTCATATCATCAATCATCGTCATTTTTGGGTCATGTAAATAGACAGGATTAATTGGTAGAGTCATATTTATTTTTGGGTCATATTAATAGGTGTTTTTTGGACAATTTTTAAAAATATTTTATTAAAAAAATGATAAAATAATAAATATTGTTAACACTTTTTATATTTTCCAAGAAAGTGGTTTTTTTTTTTTCTCCGAGGAAGCCATGAAAGTGGTGTTGAAACTTTTTTATTATGATTTATTAACAGTTACATTAAGGGCAATCTTTAACATGACTCTTGTTAATAAATCATATTAAGAAAGTTTCAACATCACTTTCATAAAAAATATAAAAAGTTGTTAACAAAATTAATTGCTTTATCATTTTCTTATAAAATATTTCTAAAAATAGTTCTTAAATCAATATCCTTAGGCTTCGTTTGGGAGTTTATAAGGAAATGAAATAGAATGATTATAAGGGAATTTAATGAAATATAATGTATTTAAGTAAGGGAAAGAAATGAAAAAAAAAATGGAATGAAATAGAATTAAGTAATTTTAATTGAATGTTTTAAAATAAATGAATGGAAGGTAAATAATATTGTTTAGGAGTAATATAGAATGAATGAAATGAAATCATTTTATGATAATATTACTATTAAACTCCTATTTTAAAATAAAGGGTTGAATATATAGAGGTATTTTGAGAGTTTTAGTAAAAAAATTCATTAAATTTAATTTAATTTCATCACATTCCTCTTAATTTTGGTTTTAAGGGAATAGAGAAGAATGAGTGTTCCTTCCTACCCATTCTATTCAATTCTCTCTCACTTAAATTCTTAAACAATGGAATGAACTTTTCATTCCCTCCAATAAAACTCTCAAATAAGGAAAGGGAATAATATTATAAAATTATTATTTTCATTCATTTTCATTCCCTCCTCCCAAACGAGGGATTAGGACATTCGTTAATATTTCCCTTTATTGTTTTAGTAAACTAAAAGTACAAATTTTTTTTAGAAAGTCTATAAACAACAAATTTGACAAAACTTGTCATCAAATTTTCATAGTTGTTGACACGGCAGACTATTAGTAGTAGGAAAAAAAAAAGGATATAAGTGAAAATTTTCATAACTGTTGATGTGATAGACTCTTAATAGTAGCAAAATAAAGTGATATAAGTGAAACTTTTCATAACTGTTGGCGCGACAGATTGTTAGCAGTGGAAAAAAAAAGTGATATGAGCGATAGGTTTATACAATAAATAATAAAAGCTTGTTAACTATTGTAAAAAATATTGTGAAAATATTCGTGTATGAAAGAGTACTTACATTAGTGCTTATATAATAGAAAAGTACTACATTTTAGTCAATTAAGTTCAAAATTCACCCACATCAGACCATGCAAAATTTGTGAATAAATATATGGTTGCAACAGTAACGGTGTAAATTTACATTGATACTATTCATTTTGCATTTAGTTTTTTTTATTATTTATTTATATATTTCAAGGATGAAAGAAGAGAGTGGACGGTAATTTTTGTGTGTGAGAAAAGAGAAACAATTCATAAAATTTGATATTTTAATGAAATGTAGTGCAAAATAAATAATTTGATATAAGTTATTTTAAAAAATGAATATTTAAATAGAAAAAGTAAGTTTTTATATTAAAATAGACAAAAATATTTATACGAACTTATACTTTTTTTTTTAGGAAATGTACGAACTTATACAAATACTCTAACATTGCTAAAAATATATAACACTTTTTACAATAAATTTTAAAATTTTTTTTTTGGTAATATTTGTGTCGACAAACTTTTACTATATCTTATTTATGCGTAAACTAACTGATAATTTGCCACGGTGTGAAATTCCTTATGCGTATACTGTGTCTGTATGTGAACTTCCCCTTTTGGACCTCGAAATCCAGAGTGCAGAAGAAAAAATAAAACTCTCTGGCAGCGAGTCCACTTAAATCCCTACACGCGCGCGTAACGTCACAGTTATTCAAAGTAGAGAAGGGCAGGATCTCTGACTTTATATAATGCTCCATGTGTATGAATGACCGAATGTACACTAACATGTACCATAATATCAGTCTTTCCTCTTTTTTTTTCACAATCCCGTACTCTCTCACTTACTTAAATACAATCCAACCTTTTATCCACGGTCCATTTGTCAACATCCCATCAGTCAAACACTATTCACATTCCCAAATTACCCCTTATATGCACGTGTCTCATTATCAACGGTGATTTTTCATATTCCTGAATAACATAATACACTTACCCACTATTATTTTAAATTTTTTTTTTTTTTTTTTAATTTTCTCTTTTTCCCATTCGCTTCGTTTTCTCATTTGGCTTCATTCGTTTTCTTCTCTGATCTGTTACGAGTCGTTTTGAGTTTTGACCCAAAAAAAAGAGGGTAGTATATATTTTTATTTATTTTATTTTGAATGCCGTTGAAATTTAAGAAATGAAATCCAAACTTTTCTGCTCGTAGATTTGGGAAGTATAAGAGGAAGACTGGGATTTTGAATTCCAAGATAATTTGGTTTTTGTTGGAGGCTCTGTTGCTCTGTGGCTTTTTGCTTTTTGTACATCTTTAGGGTTTTTCTTGGTATAGGGGGGAAAAAAAAATGAAGTCCTCGCTTGGAAAGCTTCGGAGATTGGCACTTCACAAAAACGATGGGAAAGAGAAAAGAGAGTTTCAACCTTCGGCACACTTGGATGAGCTCGCTCAGGCTGCTCAGGTACTTGCTTTCCAAACTACTCTTCAACTTTGAACTTTGCCACATCCATAACGGTATTCAATTTCAAACAATTTTTTTTTTCTTTTTTTAGTTAGGTTTTGAATTTTTGTTTGTAAATTTTGTTCATGCTTCAGAGTTAATTGAAATCTTTTTTTTTTTTTTATTTTTATTTTTTTATAAATTCAAGCTTAAGCTAAAGATTAGATTTGGCAGTGAATTGAACATCTTTGCCTAAAATCTGTGTCTAATTGCTGAATATTTATTTTGAATTGTAGAAGAAAATTACGGTTTAATTAATATGAATTAATTCGGATTCAAATGAGGTGGTGAAGGATTAGTTTGTGTTTTTATTTTGAGAAAATATTGCAATCTGGTAATGGCTTTTGAGTGTTTTCTAGGTATGGAATAGTGGTTCTCTAAAAAAAAATTAGAATAGTGCTAGTGCTAGGAGCTAAAAAAAAAAAAAAAAAATACTATGTCATAATTATAATATGGGTTCCCAATATCCTCTTTTAAATTGTGGGTTTATATTTAAATTAGTGTAAAAAAAAAAAAAAGTATCCCTGCGGTTTGGGCTAATGTCGGGTAATATCATTTTTTTTCCCCAAAAGTATTCAATTTGCTCTCACAGCACAAATGTCACTTAACGCTGTTTGAAAATTCTCATGTTCGTCTTACTACCATCCCAGTCTCTGTCTGCTATTTGTCTACCCAGACAATCTCTTGTGTATATGATTGCTATAATGTGGTCATTGTGAGACTTGCACAAGCAAGACAAGTCTTTGGAAGGAAAAATAAAGGACTTGAGGGAGCATGGAGCTTTCAAGTGGTGTTAAGTGTCATTTGTGCTTAGGGAGAAAATTTTATATTTTTTAAAAGTCTTGGTAGTACCTGGTATTAGCTCAAACTTTAGGGGTGGTTTTTTGTATTTTGTCCTATAATTTACTATTATACTCAGTGAAGTGTGAGGTTTATTCCAAAATTATGTTTGTTTGTTAAATTGTGGATTTTAATCCTTTGACAGAAATGCACGGCAAGAGATATTTTCAGGAAAAGAAACTTTATGAAAAAGCTTAATTGCATGCTTAATAAGTTATTTATGCAGTACATTGCATAGGTAATTTTGAAATAATCAAGGACAAATAGATTGAACACAATTTTGAAATAATTTTGACTAAGGTTACTGAGGTCAGCGAGAGTAACATTCCATAACACGTGTATTTTTTATTATTATATGTCTTTACATTTAATTATTGACCAACGAAAACTTATTCTTATGCAGTAACTTGTGGAAAGTGAATGGTTTTTGTTTGCCATCTAGCTCCCTTCATGAGACTATTTTCATCATTGTTATATCATTCTTTCACATTTGCAGGACATGCAAGAGATGAGAAATTGCTACGATAGCTTACTCTCTGCAGCTGCTGCCACTGCAAACAGTGCATATGGTAATCATTTACTACCTTCATGTGTATCATACAGGTCATATATTATTTTTTTATTAATAAAACCAGTATTCTTTTTGATAACATCAATGTGGCTACGTTCTCTGTGGTATTTTTCAGACCAAAAAGCCGTATTTGAAATACAAACTAATTTGAAAGTTCTGAGTAGCCTTGGCACCAAACAGCAATAATTCTAAATTGAATGTGTAGTTGTGTATTTATATATCACACATTTGCTCATCGTGGATCATTTTTTGACATGTTGCACCTTCTCTCATAAAACCTTCCTATTGGGTCTGGTTAATGGATGCCCTTGGGGCATTTGTTAATGGACCATTTTAAGAAAGTTTTGATACCACTTTTATGGGAAATATAAAAAGTTATCAAAAAATCAGTTACTTTTTTCTTTTCCCATAAAAGTTTTGAAAAATAGTTCCTAAACCAATGTCTTAGGGCATCCATTAACTTTTCCCTTTAATTATACTTGATGCATGAAGACTGCAGTGTCATATATTACTTCTTTAGCTTATCATCATTGAGGTCTCCTTTTTGACTCCAACTGCACTCTCAGAATTCTCAGAGTCACTGCGGGAAATGGGTAATTGTCTACTGGAGAAGACCACATTCCATGATGATGAAGAAAGTGGTAGATAAATCAAAACTTTTAAGATTTTGTTTTTCCTTTTTTGCCCCACTTTTTTTTTTTGGGGGGGGGGGGGGGTGACTTTGAATTTTTTATTTTCTAAGCCTTGTATGGCTTGTGCTGTAATTGTTACACATTTATCAACAGGTAAAATTTTGCTAAGGCTAGGGAAAGTGCAGTTTGAACTTCAAAAACTTGTCGATAACTATGTAAGTGCTGATTGTTATTATGTAATATGTAGCACGTGTTTTGATATCTTTTATAGTGTCTTTAATCTGATATTAACCTTTTGCCTTTTATTCCGCAGCGCTCTAATATATTCTTAACAATTACAAATCCATCAGAGTCTCTTCTCAATGAACTTCGGACAGTAGAGGTTTGTTCACATGGATATCTCTCTTTTGTCTGCCTTCTTAGCCAGTTTGGGACCTAATGACTTAAGCTTGCCTTTTGCCTTTGAATACAGTGTTCATATAATTTAAATTCTACCAATTAATGAGGGAGAGTGAGTTGATTGAAGTTGAGGGAACAAAAAAAAAAGGTAGAGGAAGGCCAAAAATAACATTAGTAGAAGCATAGTTGTTAGTATCGTACAATATGTATAGTATCGTGTGTAAAAAGTTCTGTATTGTATCAACATATTGTAAGTGCTCATGAATCGTACAATACAATGTGCGTATCATATAAATCGTATCGTAAAATCGTATTTATCATTCAATACATAGACAAATGCTTTAAAATGAGATTTTTTGTTAAAATTTATACTTTTATTTGAATCTAACAAGTTGTAAGATTTTTTTTTAACACAAAATTATTAGGGTACTTAATTTTGCCTAAGAAAATAACATATTCATAAGTTTTTTTCCCTCTCTTTCTCTTACAAAATTTGGACTACATAGTACACATTTACACTTCGATTTAATATTTACACATTTATTTTCTATACTATGAATAAGACATTAATTGACAATATAGTTATTTTTTATTTTTGTCATTATTATTATAAGTCCAAGAAACTAGAATGATTTAAAATTATTAAAATAAAAAAGAACAAGAAGAGATAGTAAATGTTAATGACGAAGAAGAAAATTTTAATGAAGAAATAAGTTTGCAAAATGATAAACGTGATGCTAGCATTGACTTAAATGGGGTTGATTAGGCAATATGATGAAAAAAATTATTATTTTTCGGTCATTTGTAATATATTATCACTTTTGAATTAAGCAATTTGAATGTATATGTTATAAACACATGCTAGTTTGATTTATTTAGTTAGTTTGTTAAATATTATTACATAAGTGATGAATAAATTAGTCATTAGTTGAATATATTCAAAATTTATAATGAATATATATACCCTTTATATAGGTATATCTATAATTTTTTTATTTTTTTATTTTTTTTATTTTTATAAATTTTCTTAAATGTTTGTGTATTTTAGGATACATGATACGATACAATATACGATATGGAAAAATAAAAAATCGATTCACGATACGATTCATGTTTTGATAACTATGAGTAGAAGTAGTAACAAGGATATGACAAGTATGATTTTGGATAGAATGACAGAAAATAATACATATGGCCGAACTTAACTAATCTGTTGAGGTACCGTGGCCAACCCAAAAAATGTGGGACTGAGGCTTGATTGTTTTTATTGCAATTAAATGCTTTTTCTTACTTTCCTAGGAAGGTCCCCATCACCTTTACTATTTAGATACATTAAACACATTGACTATATCGATTTATCCAGCACTGGCTTGTGAATAATGCTTACTGTTCCTTCTCTTGTTTGCTGGTGCAGGATATGAAAATACAATGTGACGAGAAGAGGTCAGTATCTGTCTATTATGATCCATTTGTTAGATTTGAAGTAAATATCTTCTAAATTTGGTGCATCATCTTCAGAGATGTATACAAGTACATGATGGCACAACATAAGGAAAAAGGAAGGTCTAAAAGTGGGAAAGGTGAAACTTTTACTGTAGATCAATTGCAAACCGCTCATGATGATTATGATGAGCATGCAACGCTATGTGTTTTCCGGTTAAAATCTCTTAAGCAAGGGCAGTCTCGAAGTCTTTTAACACAAGCAGCTCGTCACCATGCCGCCCAGGTTTTCTTTAAATCTCTAAAATTTTCAAATTTCAATTTTCAAGACCTTTGTTCTTCTCATTAGTTTAACAATGATGCATGTCTTCTTATCCCTTTTTGTTCTACTTTGAGTTCAGTTGAATTTCTTTCGGAGGGGACTCAAATCACTTGAGGCTGTCGAGCCACATGTTAGACGGGCCACAGAACAGCACCATATTGATTACCAATTCAGTGGACTCGAAGAGGATTATGGGGATGATGGTGAGAATAGCTATAATCCTAATGATAATGGGGAATTGAGTTTTAACAATAGACCAAATACGCAGGGGCTTGATGGTGTTTCCATGTCAAGGAATTCAATGGAGGTGAGTGTAAATTTTGATTAAAAAAGAGATTTGTTCATGATACAATTTAGAGCCCAAAAGTGAAGTAAATAGATTAGGAAGGGAAGGTACTTGACAAATTTGTCTTGTTAGGATCCCCGCCTGAATCCTCTAAATATCTATCTAGTCTGGTTGTGCTGGTGTTTCAATTTTAGCCCTGGGCGAGGTCATAATCAGTGCAGACCCAGGAACAAGAGGGATTTTTTTTTTTTTTTTTTTTATTTTTTTTTTTTTCCTTTCGTTTGGGGAGTGGAGGGGTGGGGGGGAAGAATGGGTGGCCCCTAGGCTTCCAAAACGTGGCGTGGGTGTGTGTGTGTATATAGGGATAGGAAATTTCTAAAAGCCAGGGGATCAATTTCACCACCTGTCGCCCCCTAGCTTCGCCTCTGGTTGTATACAATATTGGCCTGGTGATCATCATGTCATGAGTGTTTATTGTGATTTGAACTTTTTATTTCATTTTAGTTCTACTATGCCTTTTTTCTGTATCAATGATTCGGTGGCCGTTCCCCAGGTGGATGAAGCAGGCCTTTCACCTTCAGCAACAGAGAATGCAGAGGTATGGTCCAGCTTGGCTTTAATTTGTCAACCTTTCTGGTGAATTATACTATGTCACTTAACTTTGTGCTGCCATTGTGAGAAAACACAAATAAGTTAACCAAATCCACCAATTTTCTCAACCTCCGTTAAAATCAGCATTATGTTTGGTAGAGGCGATGAGTGCAGTAATGGGATGGTGGGGCTGGAAGAGGAATGCAGAAAAATTCTATCCAGTATTTGGTTTGAAAAAGAAAATGGAAGGAAAAGTGGGATGAGATTTCCTTCTGGAATATTGTTTGTTTGTCCCTTTAGGTGACAACTAATAATGTTATATGTTTTGAGTTCACAAATGTTAAATTTTCAGCTTCTAGAATTCACATCTTAGAGTTTCCTTGTGTAGATGAATGTTGACAAAAACCAGGAGGATCTCAGAGTCTCAGGTAGAGAGCCTAGATTGGGTAGCCATTCAGCCCCAATATTTGCAGAAAAGAAGTTTGATCCTGCAGAAAAAATAAGAAATATGCAACCGTCATCCACTCGGAAGTCTAACACATATGTGCTGCCCACACCTATTGATGCAAGGCATTCAAGTTCATCAAGAACAAGTAATTCAGTTCCCCGCTCAAGGCCAAGTGGAGTCACCCACAATTTGTGGCATTCTTCCCCGTTGGAAGATAAGAAGCATGAGAAGCATTCTGGCAATGGTAACCTGTCAGGACCTGGTATCTCAAAACCACAGTCAATAGCCAAAGAGAGTGACAGCAATAATACCTCCACCCCACTACCTCCTCCTTTGGCAGAGGGACTTTCACTTCTGCAACACGATACATTTAATGCTTCTGATACTAAAAAATTCAAACGACAAGCTTTCTCTGGTCCATTAATAAGTAAGCCAGGGTCAACAAAGCCTGCTTTATCTGCCAGTGGTCCCATTGCATCTACTGAATTGCCCCAGTTAGTTTCTGGAATGTTTTCTCGGTTGCCAATTCCTCAACCTTCTTCATCTCCAAAAGTATCTCCAAGTGCTTCACCTCCCCCTGTTTCTTCACCTAAAATAAGCGAGCTTCATGAGCTTCCTAGACCCCCAGGTAATTTTGCCCCTAAACCAGCAAAATCTCCTGATTTAATTGGTCATTCTGCTCCTTTGTCCTTCAGAAATCAGGAGCTTTCTGCAATGAATAAAATCCCTTTGGAGGCATCAAGTGTGGCATCCCCACTTCCAATTCCTCCATTAATTGTTCCTCGGAGTTTCTCCATACCCTCAAGTGGTCAGAGAGCAATGGCAGTACATGTTGCAAAGTTTTTGGGTTCTCCTCAAGTTTCGAACAAGGCTGAAGAAGTTGCTTCACCTCCATTGACCCCTCTTTCTCTCTCAAACGTTAAGCCAGCTTCAACTGTTAATGAAGTGGCCTCTCAATTTGGTCAAATCCGAGGTGAGTGAGGTACCATATTGTTTTAGAAGTTGAAATATTAATCTAATTTGAAGAATTACATTGCACGTATGATTGATGATGGACATTGGAGGTCTTTAATGCTTCATGTATTTTCTACCCATTTTCAGTTCCTTATGATTGAGTTGGTACCATCAGGCATAATAGATGCCATATGAGTTAAATCTAGAAATTTTATGTTGCTCTACTTTGGGTTGATATCACTTTTGAGGTCGTGCATGGTAGTAGCATGTTATTTATTTTTATTTTTTTCCATTAGTCATTTACCACACTAGTACTATTTCTTAATGTGAAAGTCTTCAGTAAATGCAGGTGGGAGCTGATACTAATTACTAAACATGTGAAGCCTTTTTTCCCCAGTGGTTGGCCTGGCAGAAGATTGTTTTGAGTCATTATCTTCATGTTGGGTACAGATCTGTACAGATGATGTTTTATGTGTCATTTAGTTTCTCATCTCAGTCTTTGTTCATTGTTTGTTAATGGATAATGATGAGAACTAAACTCTACTCACTTGTGACATTTTAATCTGTCAGGCATATTGTAAAATGAAGAATTTTGTTTACATTTACAAAGAATTGCTAGTACAGGGCGGATTGTGCTTTCTTTAGGCCAGAGCAGATCGCAAGATTATGAATGCTCGAGGGTTCTCATATTTTGTATTATAATCATTGATCTCAAAATAGCACATTTTATGCGGTTTTTTTTTTTGGGAGGGGGCTGCTGTTTGTTTGGGAAAGTGCAAAATTTCAATGTTTGAAGGGGAAAATTATTATGAATAAACAAATTCACTAAATGCGCGAAGGTTGAGTATACAAAGGATCTATAGTTTTTTTTTTTTGTTTTTTTTTTTTAACTAAAAAGATCTGTAAGTTCTAACAAGTTTGAGAAAGATGAACAACCACTAGCAACTAATCCAAACATAAACGATTTACAACCACAGTAGCTTAATTAAACTTAAACTATGTTTTTCCGACTTTTCTTACAATCTTCAAAGCTACATGTGTTGCATTCTCTCTAAATGCACCATGTGTTAGTAATGTTACGTCCTCTCTAAATGCACCACATTACATAAATGAGTGCCCCACTCCATATGCTTGCATTGCATTACGAATCTTGCCAAATCTTCCTTTTGCAACAAGAGAATAGATCCACCAGACCACCACCCAGTCAGGCATGATTCCCAGCACCCTAATTACACATAAGATCATATCTTTTACTATGAAACACCTCCAGTCATGCCCAACCTCTACGGTTCTACCACTTAGACATCAACGATTGCCGATTGGTGCTACTCTAAATCTTTCAAATAAAACTGAGATTTATTACACAAAATGAAACATTCTCTTTGCTTCCCTATGAATTATTTGGTTAGTTTGAAATGATCTAGTTTTAAGGAATGACCATCACTCTTTAACTTCATTTCGCCACTCAAATTTACATATCGTTATTGAGTTCACTTATCTCAATACCCAGGTCAACCTCACCCTAAAGAGCTTCCAAGTGGGTGACATGGTCCCTTGCGGAGAACAATTACATTAAAATAAAGGGTTGTGTTAACAGGCACTATAAAACAGTAGTTTTATGTCATTTTTAGCAGTCTTATAGGCTGTGGAGCTAACTTCATAGGAAAAAAAAAATATTAACATAGGCTGTGAGACCAACTTTATGTCTTTTTCTTCCATTTATCTAATTTTTTTATTAAGTGAGACTCACATTAATCCAACATAACAAGCATCACATGATGCTTGTTAACATTTGCCTAAAGTAAAATACTAAAGGTAGTGCAAAAGGTTATCCTAGAACAGCAGGTGTAAGTACCTAATGCATCAATGAACCTAGACCATTTTTGCTTATGTTGGTTGTGCTTATGTAGTTAGCACGTTTGGATGATCAATCCCTTGTTGATTTATCATTGTGGTTATGCTTCTCTGACATTTTTTGTTATCTAAATGATCGTGTTGTACTTGATGCTTTATATCTGTCTATTTCCCATGCATTTGATGGCTCTTGTTTGAGTGTCTCAAGAAAGACAAGTTGAAGACTTCAAATTTCTTCATCAGCTTAGGTGCGACCGTGCGAGTGAGTTGCTTCCAATGTCTCAACTCACATTTAAGTTTGTATAGAGTGTTTTGTCACGGAATTGCCAAAGAAGAAGATTTATTAGGATTTTTACTATTGGCATATTTTGTATAAACTTTTCCTTGTATTTTCTCATTATTATTTTCGTTGTAATATTTGTGGGTCATTGTACTTGATTGAGAAGTCAAAGTGCTGAAAAGTGAAGTTGAACTGAGCATCTCGATTGACTACGATCATCATCTCAGGCGAGTTCAGAGCTTGAAAAACTGTTGGAACAACAATCTCAACAAACACTCCGCGATAAATTAATTGAGCAAGTTTTGCAAACTTAAAGACAAATTAGTTATTTGCATCCTCTACTGTACTCATCTCTTAAATCTCTCTCATATATTGTTCTAACCCATGAGATTCAGGCTTCAACAACCTAAATCCCATTTGTTCTCTCTACCTGATCCCTCTCCAATTGTTAAATTCCATGAGAGCAGATTAAATCTAGTAAATACATAGAGTCATTCAGAGTTCTTTATTGTTGTTTGGTGCTTGGGAATCATTGAAGCAGTCTCAAAATCTCCAAGAGGTCTTGAAGTGTCCAAGGAGTCTCAATCTAGTAATTAATAACTCAATCTAGTGACTAACAAGGAGAAAAGACCCTTGGAATCAATTGTTATCAGGAGCTGGAGGCTTAAATAGATAATCATTACTCAACTTGTAGAGTTTTGTAAGTGATTTGTACCATAACTATTCTTATTAGTGGATCATTTAGCATTATAGGCCCAAAGAGTCATTTTTTGTCCGTTTTGGGTTTTTCCCTTTGTGAACACTTCTAATGTTTTTGTAGCCCGTAGGTGTGTTGATTATTTGGGCTTGTTTTGGTTATCCATCCATGCATATGCTAATTAAATAATTAGTTTATAATCAGACTTTATTTGATAATTAGTTTAAATTTTACATAAGCCATCAAATCAAGTATAAATCGGTCATTCTCATACATCAATTTGTATTGTAACTTTGTTACTTTTTTGTAGTGAAATTCAATTTTTACCTTTCATGTAATGCGCTTGCTCATCTTTTAGCTCTCTAGGCATTTGTTTCTCTAACTTGGGAACTCCAACCCATCTCTTCTCTCTCTTAGAAGATTCTTTGTAAGAAAGTTGATGGATCGATTCCCTTTTTATTGTTTCGTTTAGGCCTTTTTTGGGGCCTAGGCCTTCCCTTCTTTCTTAACATTATCATCCTACTTGTCACTTGAATAAATAAATAACTAAAATTTGCAATATCCCTTTCTTCTTTTTTATTTGACTAAAATATTGGTTATGCTAATGCTGATGCTCCAGAAGGGGAAGTTACAACGGTTTATACAGTTAAGAACTTTAACTTGATTGTTAGACTACACATGGTACACAGTCAATTGTAAGTGGCCGGGTACTAAACCGAGAGAAACGACCTTGAAGTTGCAAACACTGTGTGAGGCGTGAGGAAACCGATAAACTAGACAAAAACAACTATCTATAACCCTTCATGTCCGTGTCCGTGTCCATGTCCATGGAGCTAATAACCTCATGCAACTGTAATACCCTCCAATTCCAACGTCCCTTTCATGCTGTGGCTTCAAGTTTCAGCCTCTCCCAGACCCACTTCCCACACTCCTTATCCACTCGTAATTACCACACCCGCCGCTTCCACCCACCTCTTCCAACCTCTCCTTCCCACACTCAATCTCTCTCCACCACTTGCTCTGTGGCCAATGATAGCACTCTCAGTGAGTCCTTTTCAAAAACCCAAGTTTCTTTTTCGTTTTTGGGTTGGAATGTTTATTTAATTAATGTTTTGTTGTATTGAGGATTTTTTTTTTTTTTTTTTTGTGTGTTTGTTCATTGTTGAATAGAGTTATAGATAGAAGCAAGATTGAAGTTTGTGTTTTTGTTGTGTTATGCTCTTTTTTTGGTTTCTCAACCTTGTGTTCTCAGTAACAAAAACAGATTTTAACTGTTGAAGCATTTTAATTTCATTGGAATTTTTCATCCAATTCTTATGGGTCGTTTTAAAGACTGAATTATTTTATGAATTTACCTAAAATGAATTGGGTTTCTCAGAGATTTCCTTAGTTTTGTTTTAATAGGTAATGAACTCTTTATGTGATTATAATTGTTGGATATTTGTAACGTTCTGAAATGCATGTCAGTTGTTTGATGTTGGTTTCCAAGTTGGTGAGCCAAGGATTTTGTTGGTCTAATGTGTGCCAACTTCCTCATTAAGTTACTATAATTGCATAATTCAAATATGAGTACTCATTTCCATATTCACATGATTCAATTATGCTCCATGTAAAGTGAGTAGAGGAGGGGAAGATTAACTGTTCTGTGTGATAGAGTGAAAATAAATTAGATTGGGTGGTGAAGTTTTAATTAGCTTGATTAGATTTACAATTTTTAAGGGTTTTGAAGTAGTTAAATTACTAAAATTAAAAATTCAATTATGAGTACTCATTTCCATATTCACATGATCCAATTATGCTCCCTGCAAAGTGAATTGAGTGGTGAAGTTTCAATCAGCTTAAATTGATTTACAATATTTGAGGGTTTTTAAGTAGCAAACTCGTATGTTCTAACTACATTATTTGTGTCGCCCCTCCCTTTTATTCATTTTTGTCCCCTTTAAAGATCCAGAGACGAAGGACGCTGTGCTTGAACCTTCTCTTGCATTGAAGGTGAGATGTCATTTCCTTGTGCCTCAATCGTCTATGCATTTTGTTCTCTCTGAAAAAATGAGTTATTCTAAGAAAGAAAATGCTTCTTTAGTGAAGGAAGCCAAAACTGGGAATTTCGTTTCCCTTATATATATAGTTTTTATGATGACCATGGCTTGAGAAGATATGCTACTCCTATTGATTGCTTGTGGTTTGAAGTTCTCATTTTAACTGTTCAGTTTTGATCCAGAAGAAAGCTATGGATATATCCCCTGAACTGAAAGGAACTTCCATATTTCTTGTGGGTAAGAATCACTTGATGCTTAGTGATGCTTCTGAACTTATAGATCTCATTTTGATTATGGTTGTGTACTTATGTGTCTGGTGTGATGATTGGTTTGGTGCTAAGGGATGAAAAGCTCCGTAAAGACCAGTTTGGGGAAACTTCTAGCAGGTGTATTACGATATTATTACTTTGACAGGTATCCATGTGCTGTAACTATGAAAATTCAGCAGAAGATCAAGTAATCCCTACAGCTAAATTTTTGTTTTGGTTCTTCTACATCCAGTGATGGTTTGGTTGAGGAAGCTGCCGGAGGTGAATCAGCTGCCAAATCTTTAAAGGAGAGTGATGAAAAGGCATTTTGTGAGTCTGAGGTGATTGCTTGAAATTTGAAACTTATTTATAGTTGCTTTCTGTTGCTTTTGTATTAAAGCTCTATTGCAGATTAAGACTGGTTACATCAGTTGTGTTCAAAGACTATTCAACTTAGAAGGCAGTTCACTTAAAGAATGAACCTCAATGATCAATCTCCAATTACTAAAGGCTGGCTGAGGCCAGAACAGTATCAATGATAGCATTTTTGCGATATTTAATATTCAAACTGCGTTGGTTAATCCTCCTAATAAGTCAGCTTATACTTGAACTTGAAGTAGTGAAGCATTTGGATATCCTAAGAATTTTTTGGCATGTTGCTGCAGACTGAAGTATTGAAGCAGTTATCATCCATGGGTCGACTAGTGATTTGTGCTGGAGATGGTGCAGTTCAGAGTTCTACTAATCTGTAGGAAGACTGCTCCCACTTATTTCTTAATTCACAGCCTATAGTCCGCTGCATAAGTAATCTATCATTATTAATTTCCTTCTTATTTCGATTTACTTTTGTCATATATAGGGCATTTCTGAGACATGGAATCTCGATATGTGTTGATGTACCCTTAGACATGGTAGCCAGGGAGGTGATTAAAGACCAGTCTCAACTTTCTGATTCAGAAATATATACTTCTGAAGCTTATTCCGAGGTTTTAACTTCCTCTCTTATTTTCAATAGTAGAACCTGCCTAGTCTTTCTCAAACTTTCACTAAATTTTAGTAATCTTGAGCCTTTTTAAATATTAACAGCTCTGATAAATGATAACCAGGTTTTGACTCAGTTAATTGCACTTCATGAAGAAATGAAAGGTGGATATGGTACAGCTGATGCAACTGTTTCACTACAAAGTATATCCCCACAATTTCTTGCACTCACTTCATCATGTAGTCAACTGTATTTTCTTGGTGGTTCTAACAGCTACCGATTCTTTGCAGAGGTTGCTACTCAATTAGGTTGTGATGATATGGACGCAGTTACCATCGAAGACATGACTTTAGAGGTGAAAAAATATAGTTACAATGAGAAAATGCTTTGGTTTTTGATCTAGATAATAAGACTAAGTCACTAAGCATGACTTTCTTTTCTTTTTCTTTTTTATTTACTAATATTTCAGATTCTCAAGGAGATTGAAAAATTGACAAGAGTTAAGAAGTTGATGGAAGAAGCAGCAAGACCCTTTTAACTAGCTACATCTGTGCTTTCATCACTTGTACCAAATTCCGACACTTTACTCACCATAATTTTTGGGACATGATCCATACTCAAGAGCTTTTCTGCTTGCCTTGGTAGGCATTTTAATTTCACTTTCGCTTTCTAGTTGTTTTGACTGAAAACTTGGAATAAAATTTAATAGTAGCAATCTGAATAAAAACACTTAACATTTTTCATTATTTACGTATTATAATATGTTAATATCCTCTGCAGCAATCCATAATTCTTCCAGAGGTTTATATATTTCTCTGGTTGTAAAGACTTTCAGGCATTACATGTCCAATCTGACTTTTTTTTTTAAAAAAAAAAAAAAAAAAAAAAACAACAACAACAACAACAACAACAACAACAACAACACACTGATTTCCCTAGTTCCACCAGCATCTATGAGTACGTCTTTAGTGATACCGTTCATCTAGCATAATAAAATATTCTGGTATGCAATTAAATTTTATCTTAAATGAAAGTGGGGATTTAAAAATACATAGAAAGTCCTCCCCAAACAATGGGCTTGGTCGTTCCACGCCTGAGGTATCTTCAATTGTATCATTATTCATGACTATTGACTATTGAGTTCATGACACATGTAGTGCAACCCCAATGCTGGGTTATGATAATGTATAGTGACAACTGGGGTCTCAACTCTCAAACCCTTAATTACCTCCTTTTTTTTGCACTTCTAGAAGTATGGTTCAAGTCAAATCATTTAAATAAAATGGCCTACTTGGATGTTTCTAATGTATCACCAATAAGTCACTAATCTCCAATTTGACAAGTTAAACCAAGAGATGTAGATGTTTTTGTCCTTATAGGTCAAGTGACCATATATGTAATGTATGAGCATTGATTGAGCAGTGAGTCAGGTCGAGTGAGATTTGTATATTCTGATATACAAATGTAGATGTCAATGTCTCAATTATATATATATATATATATATAATGATACAAGAGGGTAGGAGTGTCAACATTCGACCCAACCTGCGAGCACGACACGAACCCAATACAGGTTTTTGCGGGTTAGGGTTGGGCCTTAGCCGGTTTGGGTCATAAATGGATTGACTCGAAAGCAACACAATAAAAACGGGTTATAAGAGGGTCAACCTGCGTGACATGTAATAGACACGTTTAACACGCCAATTTATTTGTGTTAACCTACAATGACCTATTTAACACAACTTGTTTAACTTGCATAGCAAACAAATATTTATTTTATTTTAGATTTGTCAAATACTTTTTATATCCAACCTATACTTTAAACTTAAAATGAAAAGTGAGTTGTAGGGACTCGGTTTAGGTAAGTTCCCCAACAATACATTTTTAGAGAGTGGGTCGAAGGGTTAGGCCCTCACAGACTAACAACGGAGCACAAGCCACCTTTTTCCATTGAAGGGGAGTGAGCCCAACTTACAACTAAGGGCAGCTCCTCGGCCCTCGTCCGAGGAGGTTCCCCCCCCTGGAACTAACATGACCTCTGAATCCTTCTATGTCATTCTCATGAATGATCCCAAAAATCCCCCACAATTGCTTTGCTCGCCTTTCTTATATAGTTCTCTTCCTCCTATCCCCTCCTTCCTTCTGTTGATCATCCATTGGTCTCCCCTCTGACCGTCCGTCCCATCAGAGGCCCTATCCGTACTCGAGTTACCTTGTCAAGGGGTTACATCCCCATTAATGCGGCCAGAGGGGTTATATGAGCGCATTCAATGCAGAGGTGACAGCTCGCCTAAGGCTTGCTCCTTTGCCGACGCGTGGCACTGGACCCTTCCTCCTCGGATATCCAAGGAGTCCCCTTTGGTGGGGTGTTCCTCGTGTTCTCCCGAGGTCTCGGACGCCCGAGGACGGGGTCATCCTCGAATATGTTCCTCGGGGGTCGGTCCTCGCGCTTTCATCCTCGGACCCCTCGTGCATCCTCGGCGTGGGCCCTTGGGCCTGGCTGGGAGTGGGCCAAGGCTACCTGATTTTTGGCCCCACAATAGCCCCTCAAAATCTTGCTGCACGCATCCTCGGGCGAGAAGAAGGATTTTGACATCCTCGGGCCTGCTCCGTGCCCAGTCGAGCCTTATGCCCCCTGTCAGCACTAGGGTTTATTCATCTGCCCAAGGCACGTTGCTGACGTTTCGTAGCACGCAACGTGCCCATCATTAAATTCAGGCGGCTCTGTGCTCCCCACGTCTAACGAGGCGTTACCAATCCAACGGTGGAGGTTTGTCTCGCATTTATGGGCGAGAAAACCCGCATGGCTCTTCGATTTGGGGTATAAATACCCATACGAACCGCTTTTTCCTATTCCTTATTTGCAATCAAGAATTATTGCGCGTCCTTCCTGAGTTCAGCCACACTCGCACTTACATCTCTAGCACAAAAAGCCTGTCCGAGGAGCTCCTCCTCTTCCCAGTAAGTCGCTCTATCCCTCTCTGAGCTCTCTCCCTCTTTACCCCTTCTTCTCCTTCGCCTGTTCTTTCTTAGTTCTTTTAGGCGTCAACTGGGATGGGTAGGTTTAAGAAATGAGGAGGCGATAGAGAAATTCATCGCCGACTACAGAATTCCCGGCAATGTAGGTTTGAGATATTGTGAGGACGGGGATTGGCGCTTACACAGACGGGAGGGCAAGGTGGTAATTCCCATTGTCGCCTTCCTCGAAGGGGGGATGACGATCCCCATGGGGCCGGTGATGAGGGACTACCTCACGCACTTCCGGTTGACCCCTACCCAGTGTGGGATAAACGTCTTTAGGATTTTGGGATGTGTGGACGCCCTAAATGAGAAGATGGGGCCAAGGTTGACCCACCATGACGTGAACTGGTGCTACAACCTTCAGCTCCTTAAGGGCAAATCTTATTACCTGAAAACGAGGGACGACAGGGTGCGGCTCATCCAGTGCCTCCCTGAGTCCAGCAAGGAGCTAAACGAGGATTTTCTCATCGTGTCAGGGGAGTGGCACGATGGCCTTCACTGCCCAACGACGGAGGGAATACCAGGTGGGGCAGTGGGAGCAGGAGGGGTTTTAAGTTCTTTTGTCTTTTTTCTTCCCCTTCTCTTTTTTTTTTTACTGACTTGGTGGTGTTTTTCGTTTGCAGACCCGCACGCGTTTGAGCGCCACTTCCATTTGGTCAACCGGGAAGATTTGCAGAAGGTGTTGAGGGCGTCGGTGTATATAAACGAGGACGACAATCAAGTTAGGGCCGCCCACAAAATCTTGGGGTATACTCCTGTCCAGAAATCATTCCCGGTTCCGAAGCACGTGATCCGAGCCAACGATCCTCGGCTTTAGAAAATTACTGTGACCGAGGACGAATTTCAGTTCCCCGAGGGGCCCTCCGAACCAAAAGTTGTTATTGTAGTCATCCCTTCTTCTTCCCAAGTGTTCACCGAGGCTGCCGAGGAGGATTCAAAGAGGGAGGAAAACGCGTTCGACGTTTTCGCCCAGCTTGATTAGTCCGAGGACCTTCCCGGGGATTTGGGCGACCCTCGTTTGACCGAAGCAGACCTCATCGCTTCAGAAGCCCCTCCTCTGCCAACGATGGGTTACAAGAGGAAGCCCACCACCAGCTTGTTGGACCTGATCGAAGGCCAGCCGAGGAAGTCCCAGCAGAAGCTTCCCCCTCCTCCTCCGAAGACTAGGTCGACTTCCGCTCAGCAGAAGCTTCCCCGTCCTCCTCCTTTTCCTTCCCAGACGAGCCTACCTTTTGGGACCGTGCCTGCCGACCCCAAGAAGAAGAAGGATAAGGGTAAAAAGCCTATGAAGGATAAGACGGTGTCCTCGCAGGAGGAGGACAACACTCTGCGGCAGTCCAAGCAGCTTAAGATAGGCGGCAAGAGCCAGGACAGGCAGGTCGTCGACACCACGTCCGAGGCTCAGGCTTGGCTCCCAGCTCCGATGCTCCATGGGGAGCCCCTGAGGGATAACGCCTCCCTCAGAGACTTCAACGAGGGCGAAGGCGCGCACGTGGCCGACGCGCTGAAGAGGGGCCGAGCTGGACTCTATGAGGAGTAAGCAGGTCTTCCTCAGCCTTAAGCGGTATCTGGGGATGGTAAGGACTAGAACTTCAACTCCCTTTCCTTTCCTCTCCTTTTCCCCTTTTTTCTTTTAAGTTGGGCTCATAGTGCATTGGCTACCCTTGCAGGCTATCCAGGCCGTCTATAGGTTGGAGGGGGCGGCCAACGACCAGGGGAAGGCTCTCGACCAGGAGCGCAATAAGCGGTTTCAGGCTACCCAGACCCTGAAGAACTCCGAGGCTGACCTTGCCAAGGCCCAAGAGGACTTGAAGGCGATGACCAGGGCTCGGGACAGTGCAGTGTCTTGCCTTGAGGGTGCCCAGAACCAGGCCAAGGAGCAGACAAGGCGCCTGGGCGAGGCGGAGGAGCAGCTGGGGATTGCGAAGGAGTTGATCGCCGATCTTCAAGCCAAGGTGGCCACGACCGAGGGGCCCCAGAGGGAGGCAGAGTGGGCCAGAGAGGAGGCTCAGCGGGCTAAGGTCAAGGCAGATTTTGGCAGGGAGATGGCCCTGACTGCCAAGGAGGAGGCCGAGACTGCAGCCTACGCTGATGGGGTGGCGGAGGTAAAGGCTCTCTATAAAGCTCAAGTTCCGGAGGTATGTAGGCGATATTGCTCCCAGGTTTGGGCTGAGGTCCTCAAACAAGCTGGGGTGGAGGCCACATCCGACTTGTGGAAGGCGGAAAGCGTGTACTACCCCCCTACTATTCGCGAGGCCGCCCTTGATGGCGTTAAGGCTGGGGAGATTGTTGAGGAGGTGGGGGCTGCTGAACTACAGGAAAATCTGAGCGAGGAGGTGCCCCAAGAGGTAGCGGAGGCCTCATCCGATGTTCAAATCCCCACCTCCGAGAAGGCAGCCGTTCTCGCCGTACCCCTGCAGGCCGTCCCCTTAGGCCAGGGCTCGGAGGACTCAGAGGTTGCCCCTGGCCAGCCTGAGCAGAAGGAGTAGATTCCCTGGCGTCTTGGTTCAACCTGCTTTTGCCGCTTGCTTGACCCTGGTCTAAACTCCTTATGTCATTTGATGTTATTTTGTTATTCTCCTCTTTTTTTATTTTTATGTGAGGTGGCTCTTGCCACGCAACTTCTATGGACACTTTGTTGTAATGGGAGTTTAATTCCCCTTTTTATTTATTTTAGTTGCTTATTCGTTTACACGCTGCCTGCTTCCTCTCTTTTCTTTATATTTGCATGATTTTAGCTCGAATTATATGTCGGCCAATTGCGCCAGTAACAATGGTAAGGGGAAAGAATGTATGCGTGGGCAATCCCCTTATGTCCCCAGGGTTAGTTAGGGTTTCGATCCTTTCCTAACTTAGGATATTTTGAAGTAGTTAGTTTCTCCATAGGCTTGAGTCCGGGACCATGCAATGCCTTGGTTCTGTCTAACACTTAGGATATTTTGAAGTGGTTAGTTTCCCCATAGGCTTGAGTCCGAGGACCATGCAATGCCTTAGTTCTGTCTAACACTTACATTCTTCTGTAAGTATCTAGTTTTCCCATAGGTTTGAGTCCGAGGACCATACAATACATTGGTTCTGTCTAGTACCCAGGTATAGTCGAGTGGTT
Organism: Quercus suber; assembly: GCF_002906115.3. NCBI lineage: Eukaryota > Viridiplantae > Streptophyta > Magnoliopsida > Fagales > Fagaceae > Quercus > Quercus suber. The sequence goes on from NW_027069994.1 coordinate 131,477, forward strand.
AGTTTCCCCATAGGCTTGGGTCCGAGGACCATGCAATGCCTTGGTTCTGTCTAACACTTCCATCCTTCTGTAAGTATCTAGTTTTCCCATAGGTTTGAGTCCGAGGACCATGCAATACCTTGGTTCTGTCTAGTACCCAGGTATAG